>NW_015166656.1:18733-23115 GCF_001447785.1 Gekko japonicus | reverse complement strand
AAAAATCAGCCCCGTGCACTGCGGCCCCCCCCACTCACAAAAAGAGCCTGGCGGGGGTCACAGATTCAGAGCAGCTTCTACTCCCCTTCCTTGCAGAGAGGATGCAACCTTGTGGCAATGCCCACCTACAACCTGTTAGGAGAAATCCCCATTAGGAGATTAATCCCTTAGCCCAAATCTGTCTTATGTACGACTGAGGGCTTGTGGGTTCTTGGCACCAGTGTATACAGAGAATTGAATCAGAACAGAGACTCCTTTTTCCCCATAGAAGAGACAACACGCCTTGTGTTTAAAGAATAAGTTGTTCTCTTTACTGAGTAATAATATTGGAATTCACAGTCACACAAAAACTGATACACACTCACAAACACACAAGATCCTTTAGATACAATAGAAATGGAAAGCAATCAGTATGGAAAATAATAACCTTTAACGAATGGATGGAGATACAGACAAAAGGGTAACAGTATACTTATTGATCCAGAAGAGAGAAACTCAACCTTCTCAATGGATAGTGCGGGAACAAAGAACTAGCTAGAGGGACTCTGCTTCACACAGTTGGAACCAGCCAACCTGTGTGGGCTTCTTGGCCACGGTCCAAGAAAGCACATGAGAATCACCTGCAGTAGAACTTATGTTGCAAAGGTGAGACAAAGATGGCTAGCTAGCCTGCTGGCTGGCTGACAGAACTTAAGTTGCAAAGGTAGGGTAAAGATGGCTTCATGCCAGGACGCAACATAACTGACCATATTAAAAAAAAATTAAACATTATAGAACACTGTCAAATCAACTAGACTAATTCTGCAACAGAGAAAGCATTTGACAAGGTGGAGCCAAATTATCTTATTGAATTAATACATCATATGAATTTCGGTCCAAAATTCCTTCAAGCAGTACAAGCGATTTCTAAGAAACCAAAAGTCCAATTTTCAGTAAATCAATGTAGTTCATCAGATTTATATTTGCAGAGAGGTACTCGCCAGGGGTGCCTTCTTTCCCCTATATTATTCGCTATTTCTTTGGAACCCTTGGCACTCGCTATACATGATAATCTTTCAATTAAAGACAGAACTATTCACTCCCATTTATGTAAGATGAGTCTCTTCGCTGATGGCGTTATTTTTTATATGCAGGACCCAGTAATCTCATTGAAACCCTTAATCCAACAAATTAATAACTTTGGGTGCATATCAGGTTTTTCAGTTAACTATTTGAAATCTGAATTCTTTGCTATTTGGTTACCCACTCAAGTGCTAGAGGGACTGGCTAGGCAATATGCTTTTAAACAGGTCTCTACACACTGGAAACACCTTGATATTAATATACCTTTGAATTTGGACAACATATACCAATGGAATTTTAAGCCATTGACACAGAAGATGAAATCTACATTTAAAGAATGGCAAAAATTACATTTGTCTCTCTTAGAAAAAAATCGATCTTTTTAAAACAATGATTTTACCCAAATTTCTTTTTTTGTTCCAAAACTTACCAATTGAGATTCTGATTAAAAGTTTCAAGGAATGGAATACTAGTCTTTCAAAATTCCTTTGGAATAATAAAAAAGCCAGAGTAAAGGTGCTTTTACTTTAAAAACCTACCGTAAAGGGAGGTCTGGCCTTAACATCTTTATCTAAATATTATGAGGCGGCTCAATGTAAAGCTATAATTCACAGTTGTTGTTTTTTGTGGGTTTTGGCTGAAAAAGTGAAGTGATAACACTGCCTTTTGTAATGCTCAAAGAACCTTTCTGATCTCTCCAAAGCAATTTGGAATGCTCCCAAAGATAGACATAAGTTAAAATATTTTAACAGATCTTTACATCATACATTAAAAATCTTTGGGGCCTGTGGAGTAGTCCATGCGGAGCTACATCTAAGGCCGTGGTGTCAGAGCAGGAGCCCAACCTGGTAGGGAGATTGTTCCAGCAGCTCTGGAAGATGTTGAATATACTTACCCCAGGTGTATCCCCCATTGCAGCATTTCCGGGCCAACATTGGTTTTTTTTCCTGGTAGAGTACATTCAGATGATGCCAACCTAAGAGCAAAAAATATATTTAGATTTAGTGATATTTTGGTGAAAGGGAAAATTGCAACCATACAAAAACTACAGAAGGCCAAGCTGCAGCAGTGGCCCTAGTACCACTGCTGCTTAAAATCAAAAAGGTGGCAGAGCAGTTACTAAACAATCCTGAGGAAATACCCGCAGAAGATGAATTGCCTCTGGTTTGGGGTGGCTTGTTTCTAACAGCTGAAGATGTAGTTTTGGCCCATTCTGCATCTAGCATTTGTTCCGTTGTTTTACCAAATCCACACTGGAACAGAAAAAGGTACGTCTCAAAACCACATTCAAATACCCCAGGATGAAACACCTTCTGAAGAAGAAAGGTTAAATTGCTTAGGGCTCTTTAACTTGGGGAAATTTCAATTCAGGGGCGACATGACAGAGATTTACAAAATTATGCAATGGGATAGAGAAGGTAGCGAAATAAGTACTTTTCTCCTTTCCTCACAATACAGGAACTAATGGGCACTCGATTAAATTAATGAGCAGTAGACTTAGAACAGAGAAAAGGAAGTAATTCTTCACCCAAAGAGTAATAAACATGGAGAATTCTCTGCCAGAGGAAGTGGTGGTGGCTACAAACATAGCTTCTAGAGGGTTTTGGATAAACATATGGAGCTGAGCTCCATCAGTGGCCACAAGATAGAGATGGAACACTCTGTCTGGGGCAGTGATGCTCTGAATTCTTGGTGCTTGTGGGGCAGCTTGTGGGGCAGCAGAAACTCCGTCAAAGGTTGTGCTCCCCCAGCCCAATTTGAGAAAGAACACGGCAGTCTTGTAGAGGAGAATCAGATCTTGTACTTTATTGATCAACAAAGGAGGGAGGTGCAGATCCAATAAGGTTTTGGACCCCACAGCTCTCCCTGGGGTTAAAATGAAAAACATAGGGTTTTATGCCTTCTATGGCAGTTAGAAATAAATCACAATTATTGGTTCCATCAAACTTTGTCACATATTCGTCACACCATTCTGATTGGGAATCCAACCTGGGGGTTGGATTTTCCCAGGCAAAAATATACCTTCTTCAGTTGAACAATAGGCTTTCTTCTTCCTAGGCTGTGAAATTCTAAAAAGTATCTAATTGTAACACATATTAGTACATCATGCAGTGTTCTTCAGCTAACACAAGCAAACTGACATCAGGGGCATGCGCAATTACAACTGGCAAGAACAAGCAAAGTCACTGCAGTATGATTGCCTGTCAGCATTTAGCATTTTACCCACAATGCATTTAAGCAATGAACCAGAGTGAATATCTGAATATATGTTCATGATTGATTTCAGTTACTGTGATTAGAATAATCAAAGGCACTTAGCATATGCACCATGTAAGTGTTAAGTACACCTGCTAAGTTAAATTAACTTAGTCAGCGGCAGAGTGCAAAGGGTTTCATAAGCGACGTGTACAACAAATCCCCCCTTTTTTTGGTGAAGTGAAGATTTATAGTTCACTGAAACCTATTAGAGCTTGTCTTACATCTGTGTAAGCTCTGGCAATCATTGACATCCTTCCCGTCGTAGGGGATTGTTGTGGCTTGTGTTTAGGCAGTGCAGTTTTGAGGCAATAGACAATATATGGAATACATATAAGGCTTATAAGACGAAACACAATTAAGAGTATACATCTAGGGGCAAGCTTAAAACTCGACCCCAAACTGTGAAACCAGGTGCCCAGGCCTCCAAACCAGTCTCAGGTTTCGTTCATCCCTTTAAGCACCAAGCAAGTTAAACCATTAAGATTCCGTGAGTTCTTTATCGTCAATCCAGGCACACCAACAAGTGAAGCCACCAAGAGAGCAGCCTCTGTAGTTGTTAAGAGTTTAAGATGAGGGTCACAACTGTTGTCCAAAGTCAAAGCGTGGTTTACTACAAAACGGTACCGAGTGGCAAGAGGAAGCTCCCGGTAACGCAGATCGTGGTGGTAGCGGCAACCTATGCAAGTAAGATGGAGTGGAAGGTAATCCACACCCCAGCTTCCGGAGTGGGATGATATAGTCCAAGAGTTCGGGACAGAAGGACTTGTAATGGTGGTGAGAGGGCTTCTGGCGGAGAAACAGGTACTTCAGTCTGGTCAGCAGCTTGGCCCTCCAGAGTTCACCTTCTGAATCGCTCCCAGAATGGGCTTCAGCTGTTGTTGTGGGCTCTTGCACGTGGCCCTTTCCAGCTACTAAGGGAGCAGCACCCTCGACGTCGTCTGTTGTAGCTCTCTTAACTTCCATTGGGGCAGCAGTTCAGTGCAGCAAGCCTGACAGTAGTGTCAAAGATTAGCAGTACTGGAACATGGACTATCATTTCTGAAACCTCTAATAAGATTAAT
>NW_015166656.1:18434-18579 GCF_001447785.1 Gekko japonicus | reverse complement strand
AAAAATCAAACAAAATAGACTAATCTTTCCCCTGGAAAGACCCTAGTGCATGTAGGTTTGCGTGTATGAACAGGTATTTATGGAGTTAAGCCTATCAGGCAAAAGTTCTGTGGGATAGCATGAATGTGATCCAGTCTTTTCTTCC
>NW_015166656.1:18122-18343 GCF_001447785.1 Gekko japonicus | reverse complement strand
TATATGTCTGTGTAGTGAGGGAGCAAGCTGTTACTGTGCATGTGTATATAGATCACGAAGATCTAAATGTCTCCTAGCTGTCATGCTAAGTGGCTAAGTGGCTAACACTGTTACAGCCAGGTGTTTAACGAGCAGGTGCTACCCCTTGTGGTCATTAGGAGTAGGTAATTAGTTTGCCCTGATGTTCACTGGCTGAGTGTTGTATATAATGTCTAAGCTTG
>NW_015166656.1:17222-17375 GCF_001447785.1 Gekko japonicus | reverse complement strand
TGCTTTTAATGCTCGGAAAGTCAATTTATTGCAGGAGAAGGGGTGAAAAAAGAAAAAAAAGAGTCCAATCTTCTAAAGTACTACCCAAATACAATAAGTCTATGTAGGAAGTGGGGGAAGGAATCCAGGGAAACTTGCCCGTCTCCCCACTTG
>NW_015166656.1:6796-16872 GCF_001447785.1 Gekko japonicus | reverse complement strand
CCAAAAAGTCCCTCTCTCCCTGGCCCCACCCCTTGGTTGTGTCCTCTTTTCCCGCTCTTTCCCCACAGGGATGCTGGGAAGTGTAGGCAGGGAGGTATGGCAGCTCCATTGTTCCCTACGGAGTACCCCCACACACACACATAAGGAACTACCAGGCTGATATCCGTTTTAAGGCCTGGCAGCCATTTCGTCACAGTTGGCATCTCATGAAACAGTTCCATCTTGTGGCTGACATGTTAGCAGAATAAATGCTAAAGGCAAAATATGTAGACTCAGGAGGAAAAAGGGGAAAAATGTTTAAAACTCAAAATCAAGTGTGTGTATGTGGGGGAAGTCTGGGTTCTTTCCCCACCCTTCACCTATCTTACCTGAAAAGCCAATCTCTCCATAACTTACCCAGAGTTTTCTTGTTCTACAAATAGCAATGCTTTAACCTCCTGGCTTAGCAAGGGCTTTCACAATTTTCCACAATTCTTAAACCAACCAGAATCTGTCATCAGAATGTTGACATTAGTTGTTGCAATACATAATCATTTGAACATAAATTCCAACTTTCATTTGGTCAGATTCTTTCCTGGGGAAGGAAAGAGAGAGAGTGAGAGGAACAGAAAACCTTTCCTGCAAAGCAGGAATTTTGCCATGTATTCTATCACTTTCAGGACATAAAATTGCAATACCTTTCACCCCCCCAACAGAAAGTTTGGTTCCACTCTGTCGAAGGCTTTCTCTGCATCGACTGAGAGTATGGCTGATTTTATAGAGTTTTGTTGACAATAATTGATGACATTCAGAGTTTTCCTAATGTTATCAGTAATTGTTCGACCCGGCATAAAGCCCGCTTGGTCCTTATGTACGTAGTTCAATATAATCACATTGAGTCTGGCTGCCAGAATAGAAGATAATATTTTAAAGTCAGAATTTAAAAGAGAAATCGGTCTATAAGACGCTGGAAGAGTTCTATTTTTATCAGGCTTTGGAAGGACAATTACTTTCGCTTCTGCCCAAGTAGGAGGAATTTGTCCAGAGGTTAGTACATGATTTAATGTTTTTAAAAGATGTTCCTTAATTTGGGTTTGAAAAATTTTGTAGTATTCAATAGGAAAGCCGTCTCTTCCTGGAGCTTTGTTATTTTTCATCGCTTTCATGGCATTTAATAGTTCTTTTTCCGTAATTGGTTGTTCAAGGTAATCCTATGTTCTTTTGTCAGTTTATTATTATACTTTATAGAATTTAAATATTCTCGAATGTCTGATACCTTTGGGTTATTAGAGGTGTATAGTTTAGCATAAAATTCAGCAAAAGTTGATGTAATTTCCTTGGGGAGAGTATGTAAATGATGGTGTTCGTCTCTTATAGTATATATTGTAGAGGAAGTGATTTGTTGCGAGACTCTGTGTTTTAAAATTTTAATTGATTTGGGTGTTCTTGTAATATATTTTTGTTTCAGATATAAAAACTGCTTTTGTATGTGTGTTGTTTCTAGGAGGTCTAACTTTTTCCTTTCCTGTTGGAGCTTGCGATATGTCTTTTTCCCCCCATGCTTCTTATGTTTTACTTCTAGCCTTTGAATTTCTTTCATAATCTCATCAACTACTTTTTGTTTTTTTTTCTTATAGGAGGAAGCTAAAGAAATTAGATGTCCCCGCATGGTAGCTTTAAATGCTTCCCAAATGGAGATTTGTGACGCTGAGCAAGCTGCATTGAAGTCGAAATACTCTGTGATTTTTTCTTTAATGTTTTCTCTTATGCACTCATTATGTAATAAAAAGGTGTTTAATTTCCAATTAAAGCTTTTCTCTGTTGTTTGTTTCGTATCTAAAATGCACGAAACCCAGGAATGATCAGAAAGGATCGTGGGGCCTATATCTGATTCAAGTACGCTTGAGGTTAATGTTTTAGAGATTAAGAGAAAGTCAATACGGGTATAAATTTGATGCCGTGCTGAGTAAAAAGTATCCTCTGGATTTAATTCCCTCCAAATATCGGTTAATTCCAAGAAATCAAATATTCCCTTTAAATTAGTTTTTTTTTTCCTGGATTTTTTTTGCTGTGCCAATGTGTTATAAGTTCTATCTATTTTGGGGTCAACAATAAAATTTAAGTCTGCACCAATGACTACCTCTCCTGTTTTAAATTCCATCAATTTCTTCAATGTGTTTGCTATAAAATCAATTTGATCAGTGCTCGGGGTGTAAATGGAGGCGATAGTTAATGGTTTCCCATACAGATCACCTTGTATAAACAAGTATCTACCTCTAGGGTCGATTTCGGTTTTCTTGCACTGAAAGGGTAAATGGCTGGAAATCAAGATGGCTGTTCCCCGTGCTTTAGAGCTTCCTGGAGCCTGAAAGTGCTGGGAGAACCATTTTGTTTTTAGAACTTGATTAAGAGAAGATTTTAAATGGGTTTCTTGAAGACACAAAATGTTAACCTTCTGCTTTGTCCACAAGTTTGACGCCCTTTTTACCTTAATTTTATCATTGAGGCCTCTGGCATTCCAAGTGGAAATGCGTATTTGTTGCATAATACTAACACACTAAAACTTATTAACAGAACTACAACCCACAAAAACACCCCCTCTATAAGAGGGGTAGTGTTCAAGCTAACTGGCCTACAAAAGGGCCAGAAAGTAGAAGCAAGACTCTTTGTCACTCCTATTGAGGTCACTTTATCTACAGAAAAAAAAATAAAAAAACAGAAAAGGCAGGTGGGAAAATACGTAAAGTATGCTTAATACATGCACCCGGTCCCCCCCGCCCCCTCCCCTCTGAGAGTTTTCAAGTTGATAATAAAATTCTTGAATAGCTAGTAGATCAGTCTCCATACATAAATTAATCCTAGTACCTTTAAATACCAGTGCGTGTATATATTCCTTTCAACCACAAATTAATATATTTTTTGAATTAAGTAAGGTAAACTCTTTAAACAACATTAATTATTTAATAATAATTACTTCATTATTATTAAACATCAAGACTCAAGTCAAATCTTTTGAAAACACCTAAGTGAAATATTTATAGTGACTGGATTATATTAAAGTAAATAATAATAATGGGTAGTAATTACTTCGTTTTTTTGCTAGCTCATAAACACCAAAGAAAAAATATATTAATAAACAACCATAACGAAACCCCCCATTATTAAAGTCCATGTATCCGGAAGTAATTACCTCATTACTTCTGCTAAATATAATAAACCAAGTTACAGAACATAAACCAGCTATGGAGTAGTTGTATCATCACTACTAAAATCGGACAAATAATCATTCACTTCTTTAAGCCTAAATATGAAGGGTTTCATTTAAATTTAAAACATTGCTATTCAACTAGCTAATATCAAACCAACATAATACAGCATCATAGCTGCATACATACTGCCATAGTTACACGCAACACTTTCACTAAGAGATGGATTGTCTTTGCAAATATAAACTGTTCATCTCAAATATGCAAAAGTACTAACAAAAGACTGAAATATATAACACCGGAATACAGTTTCAGCCTGTAAGTAAATCCTCTTCTTCTTTCTGTGTGAGCTTAATTCCAATTGCTGAGAGTAAAGCTTTTCCGGTAACCTCGTCCGACGCTTGGTGCAGAAGCCCATTCTTGTAGACATGAATGTCTGATGTTGGAGACCACCGAAAACGTATTTTGGCTTCATGCAACTTGAGAGTAACTGGTTTGAGCTTGCGCCGTTTTGCAAGAATCTCAGGAGCTAGATCCAACAGTACTATGATTTTTTGCTCCTTAAAAAAAAGGGCTCCTTTTTGACGTGCAACTTTTAATATTTTGTCTCGAGATCTTTGATAGATAAATTGCACCAGTATGTCGCGCGGTCTGTCTTTTCTAACCAGTGCCAGAGGGCCCAAACGCTGCACTCTTGCCACCGCCGGGGCAACTCCATCTTCCAATTCTAACGCTTTTGCAAGCCATGAAGACATAAATGCCACCAAATCTGTAGACTCTTCTGCGCCCTCGTCAAAGCCGCGAAATTTTAAATTATACTGACGCCATTTGTTTTCCAGTGTTGTAATCCTAGATGGCATTTTATTTTCTGCTGATTGCAAGGATTTAACGTCATCTTGCAATGAAAGCGCAATTTCAGCCGCGTTTTCCGCTACCTTAGTAGCCTCGGAGATTTCCTTTGCCATGTCTTTTATCGAGCTTTGCAAGGGTTGAAGAAGTTTGGAAACCACATTAGACATAGAGTCTATAATGTCTTGCTTTAAGTCAATTAGGTCCCGGCGAGAAATGGGTTCACTCGGCTCTGGGGGTTGGGAGTCGGCCGCCATTTTAGTAAGGTCTGGATGGGCCGGTAACAAAAGCTCTCAGGGGCTATTGTAGTAAAAAATGTACGTACCGACTCCTTTCTTTCAAGTCCAGTGTGGGGAAGTGTTCCGGAAGTTTTCTTTATGTTTTTTTTCGGCATGGAGACGATTTTTCCAGTTGTAGTTTATAAATCGGGGAGAAGGTGCCGGGAGCTCCGAAGTTATGCGTGCGCCATTGGCCGCAAGCTCCGCCCACCTCAACTTTTACTGATTTTATGAATCATTTTTTCCTTTTAAAGAGGCTTAAAACATTCAGAAGATAAAATTGACTTTAAAAGTTCTAAAAACCAGCAGCCTGGGCCTGCAAACCAAAGACTGAGACCTTGGAACTTCAGTGTGTGGAATTTACAATCTGTGCTTAGCCTCATCAGGCAGAATCACAGGGTCTCTCTTCTTTCCCCTTACTGGCCTTTATATCTGTACAGCAGAATCCCTTACAGTTCTATACATTTGAGTAAAATTTCCCTTTTTGATGGTATTCACACCGTATTATTCATAATGTGTCAGCATTGAAAACCTTAACATAGTCATTACAACATAGCTCCCATTCTGTATCAGTTCCCTAAATTAACAGATACGTACACTTATGCAAAGGCTCACAGTTCTTCCAGCCTTGTCTTAATGATGACATAAAACCATAAACCAGGAAAAACCCCACAGTCAACTTTGTCCCATGTTCCACAGAGCCTCATTTCAATCTTTATCTGCACATATCTTTTAGGCATTAAACAAACATTCCCAAGACATAAAAACCAAATTCCCTAATTACAATACCCATAAAAACACAATATCCTATACAGATTCAAAAATGCAGCCTCAAACACGGCTCAAGTCACACACATGCAGCAAAACAACTGATTCACACACAGTTCCTTGAATAAACTAAAATTGACAAACTGAAATACCAGTTTTAGGTAAAGGTAAAGGTAAAGGTTCCCTTGCTCGAAAGCCAGTCGAATCCAACTCTAGGGTTGCAGTGCTCATCTCCGTTTCAAAGCCGAAGAGCCAGCGCTGTCTGAAGACGTTTCCGTGGTCATGTGGCCGGCATGACTAAACACCAAGGCACACGGAATGCTGTTACCTTCCCACCAAAGTGGTACCTATTTATCTACTTGCAATTTCTTGCTTTCGAACTGCTAGGTTGGCAGGAGCTGGAACTAGAGACGGGAGCTCACTCCGTCATGCGGCACACTCGGGTCTTGAACTGCTGAACTACTGACCTTCCACAGCCTGCAGTTCAGTGTCTTAACCACTTGAGCCACCGCAGCTCCGAAGTACCAGTTTACTGATGACTAAACCAGACTGAGACAGATACAGACCAATGCAGTTACAAGTACTGTTAACAAACTGAAAAATTAACAAAAACCTGGGTTCCTAAACTTCCAGACTTTCCTGGTGCAGACACCAGCGACTAGAGAAATAGTCTTTTTTATGGTGGGGAGTGGCAATTGCCAAATAGCCTGATGCCACCTTCTGCTCAGTCTGTAGGGTGAACTCCTGGCAGAGGGTTTAGCTAGGCCCTTAAGGCTGCTAAGTAGTGGGGTGGGGGGGCCCTCCGGCACTGGTAAACTCAAAGTCACTCCAGTATCCCCAAAGTGCAGGACAGCCCCAGCCCAGTAGATCACATCCAAGCAGAACCACAGGACAAGCAGGTGTAAGCAAAAAGAGTGAGAAAGGTGACATTCAGCAACTGAAACCTCTATTGCAAAAAGTTCTGAATCACTGGGTTCCCAGTGACACCAACAACAGCAGCCTTCTTGAGGGGAACTGACAAGCCTGGTGGGGCTGTGGGGAGAGAAGAGTGTGTAGCCCCAGAGTCCACAAGTGCAGTGTGTTTCCCCCCACTAAACCTTGCTCCTGACAGCCCTAGGCTCTCCTAGGGTCATCCATCACAGACATCTAACCCTAGGGAGTGGAGGCAGCCAGAGCTTTCTGGTGTAACCGGGGGCAGGACGATCGCCAGTGCCCTTCTTTTTTTGCTATAAGCACATTGGGTGGGGCTCAGGGGTGACCTAGCAGACTGTCTTAAGGGGTATCGGAGTGAGGAAGTCTCTCTCTGGGGACGTGCAGTCTTGGCTTTTGACTTGGGGAAATTGTTGCCTTTTGCAATCCAGATGCAATAGGTAGCATGCTGCTTCCTTCTTTTGGAGATGGGTGGCGACCAAGCTAAGTTAGCAATTAGGCAGAGGATCAAGGACACCGAACGCCAGTTGGATCTACAGGCGACTCCTACCTTTATAGCGCCAATTAGTAGTAAATACATCGCAGCACAGGCCCCATATTTAGCCGTTCTGGAGTCATACAAACTTAGGAGGGCGTATACTTTGGCTAGATGCTCTGCCTTACCTACTGCAGTCCTTGAGGGTAAATTCAAAAAACTTCCCCGAATTGTGAGGTTATGTATGTGTGTGTCGGGGGAGATCAAATCCCAGGAACATGTGTTCCTGAGGTGCCCATTATATAACGAGGCTCGTACAAAACTTATTGACCCTTTTTTGGCTGGCACTTCAGATCAGGATAAGATAGAGAATTTGTTTTCTAACTTTGAACATAAAGCGCTCCATCAGATTGCGAAATTTCGCTCCTTGGTTGTAAAAGCTCGTCAGTGTTCTGGTTGTCACTTGGGTTAGGACTGCTTGATTTTAACTTCTACTGCCATTTGTGTCATTTTGCCATTTTATTCTTTTTTACTGTGTTTTATTGCAGCGTATTCTTAAGCTTGGTTTTAGTGATCAAAACGATTGTACAATGTTGTCCCTTATTAACCTTGTTGTATTCTGGTAGTTTTACCATCTGGCTATTGTAATTTACTTTTATGGTTTTTATATTGCTGGCTATGCACTGTAACAATAAAATTCATTCATTCATGCTGCTTCCTTCCCCCCTCTGTTTTGTAATCCCAGACGGGTGTAGAGGATGGGACTATGGTGTTTACATCCTGTGGCCCACCCTCTAGTGCCAACCTAGTTTGTTCATCTATGTCACAGAGTGCCCTTGCCTTGTCAAGCACTAGTTTCTCATCTTCTGGAGAAAGGATCTGATTTGAAATCTGCTGTGCATCGGCTAGGGTCAGAGATTTGAGAGGGTGAACAGGGGATTGTCCCTGAACATGCTTTTTACTAAAACAGTTACCCATGGTTATAAATTCAAATCGATAACATTTAACTTTGGAGGGGGGGGGGGTTCAAACTGGCTAAACACACAAAAAAAATTCTCCAGTCTGCACAATGCATATTTTTGTCACAAGATGGCAGTACAGGACAAGAAGTTAATCATTCTGGCCAAAATCAAATCTGTCACAGAAAGAGATATCTATTTTTTTTTTTTTTACACAGCACAAGAAAATATAAAAAAAAACTCTAGGATTTAATTGAGAGGTTCCCCCCTTGGTTGTGCACCACCTCAGAGGGGAGTGTCAAAGACTTGGTATGAATTCACAGAGTCAGAGCTACCAGTTAAGGCATGGGTGTGGTATTTCTGATAAAAACAAATAGACTGCCTTATTAAAATCACAGGGTCAGAACAGTCTTTTCCAAATTAGACGACACAATCAAACAGAAATTCAAGACAACAAATCAGACAGACAGCAGTTTCATACAACCAAAAACAAACTAGCAGGAACAGAAGGGTTTTCTCCCTCAGAAAACCAAAGGATAGCCTTCCCAGATCTAGCAAACCATCAGGAGATTTGCTAACCTCTATCAAAGACAAGAGTAGGTTGGGGAGAGTTTCTGCAGCAAACTCCTAGTTCCCCTTTTCCTGGGAGCCTTAGTTCCCAGGATCCAAAACAGTGAGAGGTTTGCTCACACCAAAGACTCTCACCCAAAACACAGTAAGAGGTTCGCTCTCACCAAACACTCTTACCCCCCAAAAATCAAAGTTAGTAGTCAACGTTAGTAAACAACCAGCAGAGCAGTCAAAGTTAGTAAACAACCAATCAAATCAAAGTTAGTACAGATCAGGCGAAGTCAAAACAAACCAGACAAAGTCAAGACAGATCCCAGCAGAGCAGTCAAAGTTAGTAGTCAAAGTTAGTAAACAACCAGAAACAAATCAGACAGAGTCAAGACACACCAGACAACAGTTAAACATCACAGAGCCCCCCTTTTCCCACCCAACGGGGCTTCTCTCTCTCTAGAACGAGAGCTTTATAGAGTGGGGACTAAGTCCCTTTGTTATTTAAACCCAATAGTTACCCAGTTCCCTTTGAAGCCGGCTGATGATTCAGGTCTACAGAGACAGCCTGGAGAAAGGAGTTCTTTGCTGGTGCACCCAGAGAACTCACTGCCTGCACTGGTAAATCCCAAAAACTCCTGGATGGCTGAAATCAGCAGGTTGCGCAGGTATCCTGAAGGTTTGGAAGTCACAGCAAAGCAGGAGTTCCCCATGATGGCAGCAAGATCTCGGTGGAACCTCCAAATTTGTAAGACAGAAACTCCGACAAAGGTTGTGCTCCCCCAGCCCAATTTGAGAAAGCACACGGCAGTCTTGCAGAGGAGAATCAGATCTTGTACTTTATTGATCAACAAAGGAGGGATGTGCAGATCCAATAAGGTTTTGGACCCCACAGCCCTCCCTGGGGTTACAATGGGAAACATAGAGTTTTATACCCCCTATGACAGTTACAAATAAATCACAATTATTGGTTCCATCAAACTTTGTCACATATTCGTCACACCATTCTGATTGGGAATCCAACCTGGGGGTTGGATTTTCCCAGGCAAAAAAATACCTTCTTCAGTTGAACAATAGGCTTTCTTCTTCCTAGGCTGTGAAATTCTAAAAAGTATCTAATTGTAACACATATTAGTACATCATGCAGTGTTCTTCAGCTAACACAAGCAAACTGACATCAGGGGCATGCACGATTACAACTGGCAAGAACAAGCAAAGTCACTGCAGTAAGATTGTCAGCATTTAGTATTTTACCCACAATGCATTTAAGCAATGAACCAGAGTGAATATCTGAATATATGTTCATTATTGATTTCAGTTACTGTGATTAAAATCATCAAAGGCACTTAACATATGCACCATGTAAGTGTTAAGTACACCTGCTAAGTTAAACTAACTTAGTCAGCGGCAGAGTGCAAAGGGTTTCATAAGCGACGTGTGCAACAGCAGTGGGAGGGCTTCTGGAGTTCTGGCCCCACTGGTGGACCTCCTGATGACACCTGGGTTTTGGCCACTGTGTGACACAAAGTGTTGGACAGGCTGGGCCACTGGCCAGATCCAAGATGGCTTCTGTTATGTTCTTCTGTTCTGCTAAGGCTGGTTCCCAGAAGAAAGCCCTCTGAGTTCACCCAAAATCTCAGTTTAGTTGCTACGGTGCAGGCAGCCTTTATATTTTCTGGGACTCACATAATCCTAAACAGAATTACTCTTTGAAAACATTGGGTTTAAACTAGAGTAACTTTTCTTGGGATTACACTGTAAGCCACTCTCCATCTATATACAAAAAGCACAATGAGAACATAAAGTACTAAAAAAGAAAAGTAGAACACATCTCCTGCTTTATAACCAGCCGCCATCAATATAATCAAAGCAAATAATTAAGCAGGTTAGCAATCACCGCTTTGGGGCTGCCATTAAAAAAGTGCTTTTCCAAGTGGATCCTAGTGCACGTTGTATGGCATTGCAAAGCAAGGCAAACCTGGAGAAGATGATCTGAGGGGCCAGCATTGGTTCATTTGTCAGGTATCTTATTTACTGTTGGTTGTTTTACATTTCTTATAGTCCACCTTTCTCT
>NW_015166656.1:2386-6706 GCF_001447785.1 Gekko japonicus | reverse complement strand
AGGTGTCTTCCATTTTCAGAACTGTCAGGAGAGACACTTACGCTTTCCCTATTTCCCAGCTGCGGAACTTCATAAAATGGCTCTGAACCAACTTCAGGGAGATCAATCTTATTTTGAGAGGTTGATTTGTATAAGAACAGATATGAAATGTTTGTCCGTATTTTGGGATTGTAACGTGAGAATATCCCATCCAATTATAGAGGAGTGATTCAAGATATATTCACTGCTTTTAGACTGTTTGCTGCCCATTGTAAGAATGTTAAGGGTTTGAATGTCAAAACGTGGGTAACTAAAGTTTGGCCCTTATCAAATTGATGAAATTAACTGAAGTTGGACCAAGTGAGTGTTGGGAGAGCCAGAAAATCTATGTAAACTTGGGGTGCCAAACCTGTTTGGCAGAAGAACTTATTTTGTACTGTTTTATTGGCTTTGTCAGAGAGGGCTGCGATGCTCTAGAGTGTTTGTAGAAAGTGCCATTCAATCACAACCAAGTGATGCTGACCCCCCGTAGGGTTTTTGAGGGAAGAGAGAAGCAGAGGTGGTGAGGCATTGTAGATGTATATGAGGGGAATTAACATACAGGCAGTGCCGTTACTGCTTGATCTTACAGTGGCGTTCAACGCGGTCAGTCATGATCTCCTGACTCACTACCTAACCGGCATAAGACTCCGTGGGGTGGTCTTGAAGTGGCTTACTTCATTTCTCCAAGGTCAGGGACAGAGGGTGGTGCTAGGTGAGAGGGTGTCAGCTAGATACCTCCTGACATGCGGAGTCGCTCTCTCCAATTATCATCAGATAAACTGGCAAAATGTTATCCAACTTTATCAAAAAACTGCTGGAAGTGTAAACTGCTGAGAAGCAAAAAACTGCTGAGAAGCAACTTGAAAATAGTCTGAATGAATTCGGTGAGAAATGGGAACTGAACCCTGGAGACGGAGCTTTCTATGGCCCAAAGATTGACATTCCGATTAAAGATGCCATTGGCCGATACCACCAGTGTGCTTCAATCCAGTTAGATTTCCAGCTCCCGATCAGGTTCGATCTCACATACGTGAGTCATGATGGTGCTGACAAGAAAAGGCCAGTGATTATTTATTGTGCTATCTTGGGATCTGTGGAGAGGATGATTGCTATCTTGACAGAAAACTACGGAGGCAAATGGCCTCTCTGGCTATCTCCTCAGCAAGTGATGGTGGTATCTGTTGGACCAACGTGTGACGAGTATGCACAAAAGGTGAAGCAACAATTCCATGATGCTGGGTTAATGGCGGATGTTGATGTGGATCCTGGCTGCACATTGAACAAGAAGATAAGAAACGCGCAGCTTGCACAGTACAACTTTATTTTAGTTGTTGGTGAAAAGGAGAAAGCAAGTGGAACTGTCAACATTCGCACCCGAGACAACAAGGTTCACGGTGAACGCACAGTGGCTGGAACAGTGGAGAGGCTCTTGCAGCTGAAGGCCTGCCGTTGCAAAAACGCCGAAGAAGAGTTTTAGCCAAGCCCCGTCCTCCCTGGGTTAGAGCCCTGTAATTTTCTCTCCTCAGGCCGGTTGGCCCTGTTGTACTTCACCTTTGCACTGTGTTGTATTTGGAAAGGGATTTTTGTTGGTTGATCCCTGGCTCCACACCGTTTTGTATGTTTGGAAATTAAGCAGAAGAGTTGAAGGAATTGTTTTGTACAAAAAGTGTGGTTGCTTTGACCCCTGAGCCCCAGCGTTTGAAACTGCATGCACGAGGTTTGTGGAGATTAAAGGGACAGTGGAATGATAAGCAGGGATCAAAATACCAGTGTTGCAACTCTTTATCTATTAAGAAAATAAATTTGTACACACCTGTGAATTTTCAAAAAAACCAAGCAACAAAGATGGCGACCGGGTGGAAGCTCTGATGCTGAGCTCCCCCGTGGTACGTTAGTTTTATTGTAAATATTCTACTGTTTTTAGCTGCTTTTAAGATGGGCACAGAAGAAGAGCTTTGGTTCGGCTCAATGCAGTACTGAGGTTTGGAGGGGGTCTCAGAAAATCGCCGAGAACCGCTGAGAACCGCGGGGACGCTGAGCCGCTGAGCCGCGGGGACGCTGAGCCGCGGGGACGCTGAGCCGCGGGGCTGCCGAGCTTTTAAGACGGGTCCCTCTGGCCCACCCACGGGTACAGAAGAAGAGCTTTGGCCTGACCCTGTGCAGTATTGAGGTTCGGAGGGGTCTCGGAAGGGTCTCGGACTACCGTTGAGAGCCGCGGAGACGCTAAGCCGTGGGGGACGCTGAGCTGCGGGGCTGCCGAGGCGAGAGACGCGATTCTCTATTGGAGTGGGGCTGAATTAAGCTTACATCGTCGGAGCCCGCAGTATCGAAGCTTCCCAAGAACGGGAGGAGTAACGCCCGGATTATTCGACCCCTACCGTGTTCCTGGGCATGGTGAGAGCTTGTCTGGAACGCGGACGTGGAGTGGAGTATCTCCCCGGAGAGTCTGGGGCCCTGGGCGTAGTGAGGGCTCGCCTGGGACTCGGAGTGGAGCGGCACTCTGGAGGTTTGGACCCTGCCTTGTTCCTAGGCGCGGTGGGAGCACGCCTGGGACATGGACACGAGGCGACCAGCGAGGCGGAGTTAGCGTTGGGGGGCCCTAGCCGGCGGTGAGAGAGCCGGCGGGTCAGACAGGAGCTAACCGGCGGTGAGAGAGCTGGGACGAGCCCTCCCCCCCTCTGCCCCCCCTTCCCCCCATCTCTATTTCATCTTTAAGAACTGTAAAGACGGGAGGTGACAGTCCCACAGACCCATGCTTTTAGACCATCTGACGTGTGGCTGGGACCTTAACCAAGACCTTAGTCCACAAAAACCACCGAGGGGGCTGGGACACATGGAACAGGACCAACTCAGACAGACTGCAGAGATCGGTTCCCCCGGAGGAAATGGCTGTTTTGGAGGGGGGACTCTGTGGCATTATACCCAGCTGAGGCCTCTCCCTTCCCAAACCCAGCCCTCCTTAGAGTCCACCACAAAATCTCTAGAAATCCCCCAGCCTGGCACTGGCAACTCTCTCTCTTTTTTTATAATATATTTTTATTGGATTTTCAATACCATGCAAACACCTATAATTTTTTTAATAATAATCCCTCCAGTTATTACCTTAAATACATATTTTCTAAACAGCAACAAGTCCAACTACTGTTCCATATACTTCTTAATCTATCATACACATTAAACAGGCAACAAGTTCACCCAACATTACATTTACCTTCTTAATCAGTCAGAAACTAGGGCAATTTTTCCAGTACATACATCCATTATCAACATTTTATAATTCTCTTTATCAACCTTATTTTCTCAAGACAGTCCACTATCTGAATTCCCACTTATTCCGTCAATAATAACTTTCTTACCATCTACATTATTATGTCATTTTAAAATAACTTATTTTTATTATATTTTAATTTTTTATTTCTCTTTGTTTTACTTTTTCCATATTTTCATTGTTTACCTCCTGCCTTTTTTAGTCAGGATTGTCCTATAAAGTCATTGCGCTTTAAAGTTATTCTGTCTAGTGTTTTAAATTCAGCCAGGAGCTGAATAACAACTGTGCCTGTGGCCAGGGGTGCTGGTAGGTTATCACCCCCTTTTCAAATAATGTGGCCCTAGTTAGGCATAAATAAAGCTGTGTAAACCGCTCAGAGACCCTTCAGGGTCAGAGCGGTATAGAAGTCGAAAATTAAATAAATAAATAAAATAAGTAAATTTATTTATAGATTATATTTTCATAATAAACCATAATCCTATTAATCAAATGTATAAAGGAGCCGATAATCCAAGCACTATATATGTATTCCAACATTAATCAAATCAATTCCTTCATTTTTTTCCTAATGAACCCCCTTCCCATTAATGAAATCATTTCATTTCATTTTATACCAACATTAATCAAATCATTCCATTTCATTTTATGCCAACAATGTAAATAATTTATCTTTACAGATTAAGACATTCATATTTTCAAACTAAACCATAATCCCTTCATCTTAATCAACTTAATTCATTTCATTTTATACCAAACCACATAAATAAATAGAAATTACATAGATATTTTCCCCTTTGTACTTAATTTACCTTTTATCCCTCCAAAAGCTTCACAAAATAAAGACCTAGACTCACAGTAATCACTACCAATCCTTAAAACCAAATATAAAAATCCCTTGGTTCTATAACCATATATCCATTTACTATGATCAAATTATACATCTATAGTCAAAACAAAATCACGTAATTTAAGTTGCCTTCTATACATCATCAGTTTTTCTATCCCCAGTAACCTGTCTATATGCTCTTTCC
>NW_015166656.1:0-2357 GCF_001447785.1 Gekko japonicus | reverse complement strand
CTTTCCCTTTGCACCGATGGGTATTCATTTCCAGTCTTTCCTCAATATTTTTTGAAAAAGCTTGTCTCCATATCGTCCTGGCCCCTTTAATCTTCCTTACAGGCCGGTATTGTCCTTTCCTTTTCCACTTTTTCTTCCTTTTAAACACTTAAAAGATCCTTCTTTTTCCCTTCTTCCTCTCTCTCTTCAGTTGACTTCCTTTAATTACTCCCTTGTTTTGTCATGGTATCAATATCTGTAGCAGCTCCATATCTCTCCTTTCTTTTCCAATCTCCAAAGTCTGCTCCATAGTCTCCAAACTCTGGGTGGGGTTTTCAATAGTTTCAATAGTCTCACCAGTTTCAGGAGGCCCCAATAGCATAGAGGATTCATGCAAGCTTGCAAAAGCTGCTTTTATGCCCGCTTTAATACCCTCTTGAATTCCCTCTTTCAATACCTCCAGAAATTGCTCCACCGTCATCTCCCCAACCAACATTTCCTCATCCATTTCATTCTCTAGCTCAGTCCTTTTCACGCAGAGTAATTCAAGTTCTATATCTATAGTCCTGTCTCAAGAAACCAATATCTTTTACCCCGAAGAAAAGTCAAACACATTTTTTACTTAGCTTCTCTCTTTTCTGGCCGCTCTCTTCTCCTTTTGTGGCAAACAGTTCGGGGTTCTTTCGTTTTCTCCTTGAAGATGCATGTACTTGCTGTAAATTTCCTTCGTTGCTGTATTATAATCCCATACAAGTTTTAATTAAAACAAATGGAAGCCTGCAGCTGCAGAGAACATGGCAGCCATGTTCTCTCTCATGATCCACGCCTGCTTCAGGGTGGGCAGCGGTCACCCCCCTGCATTGCCAGTCGCAGGGAGGGCCGCCACAACCCCCCCTGCCCCAGATCTCCCCTCAAGAGAGCTGTTGGGGCTCTCCTGGACCCTGGGAGGCCCAAAAAAACGTGAAAAAGAGTCGGCGTCTCGGAGCTTCTGAGCCCCGCTCGTTGCCGCGCCGTGCCGCCGGAAGTGTCCCCCTGAGCTCTGTGTACTCTGAGAAGGCAGTCTATACATTTAAATTATAAATTAAAAAACTAAAAATAATCCTGAGGGCTGATGAGGTGGAGGCATCCAGCCACCAGTGTTTCCACTGTGCCGCTAGTCCAATCCCTGAAGAGTTACAGAAGAGCCTGGAGGCAGCCAAAATTGTGACAGGGAATCAACTGCACCAGCATCTGTACCAACCATGCTGCTGCAGCCTGAACACATCACTGGGCTGCGACGGGGTTGTTCTGAGAGACGGAGCAGAAAGAACCAATCATAGACTGCTTCCCCTTTCAGTAGTTGCAGAAAAGAGCAACCAAAAGGAACAGAGGGCTGGAGCAGCTGCTCTAGGAGGATCAGTTCAAATGTTATGGGCCTTGTGAATTCACAAGATGCCCTTTAAGAGAAAAATATCAATCTGACGTGGTGGGAGAATATGCAGTTAAGGGAGAGATATGATATAGACAAAAATAAAGGTTTTTATCGTGAAAGAACTGACCTAGACAAGTTATGGTTATCTACAAACGATAAACTAATACAGAAGATCTACAACTTTCTCCTTGACGACTATGTACATGATGAAACAATTAAAAATACTGTGCTCACGTGGATGCATGATATAGGATGTTCTAAAGATATAAATATAGACACTTGGTCCAAGACGTGGAAATCAATGAAATATTTAAGATCAATCCCATATAAGGAAAATGTTTACAAAATGGTCTATAGATGGCACTTATCATCAAATAAACTGGCAAAATGTTATACAACTTTATCAAAAAACTGCTGGAAGTGTAAAAACAATGGGGGTACCTTTTATCACAACTGGTGGAGATGGCATAAGGTACATAAACTCATAACAGAAATTCTAGAGATTGATATACAATTATTGCCAGATCTTTTTCTGTTAAATATGATACCCGATGAATATAGAGCAGATGATAAATATGTAATTATATATATATTAACAGCAGCACGTATTCTTTTTGCCAGATATTGGAAACAAGAGGGAATACCCTCTAAGAAGGAATTATTATACAAGATATTAGATGTGGTAGAAATGGACAAACTAACTACAATATTTCAAAGTAGAGATGATGGTGTCTTTAATCGTAGATGGAAAAAATTGTACGCATGGATAGACAAAAACCAATGTATATAATAAGGTATATAACGTATATAATGATTGTACGTGACTCCCAAAAGTTGATATTTTGTTGTGTAAGCTTGTACATAGTACCCAAGGCAGGGTACACAGGAAAAAATTATAAATAAAATAGTTTAAAAAAATGTTATGGGCCTTTCAGCTTAGAACAAGGATGAGTGAGGGGAAGCATTA
>NW_015166655.1:20576-23407 GCF_001447785.1 Gekko japonicus | reverse complement strand
AACCAGTATTGCATTTGTCCAAGACTCTGACATTATTCTCGTTCTATCGACTATGATAAAAAAAATCTGCCAAGAAGGTAGCCCACCAGTCCGGATTTATTTTAACTATTTCGGGTGGAATTGCATCTGGGCCAGGGGCTTTTCTTGGCTTTAGCTGTTCAATGAGTGGAATAGCCTCCTCTGGTCTCACTGGAGGCCGTTGGGGAATATCATCCAATTCTGACTCCATGTAGTTAGTGGAATTAGTGGCAGTTATGTTATTATCATAGAACACTTGGGCACTCTTCATTTTATGTTTATCTGACACCAACACCCAGAATTTCCTGGAGTGATTTGAGAGTGTAGCCTGAAGGAGGTTAGCCCATTGTTTCTCAGTGTGCTCTTTATATTTTATCTTAACTATCTGACATAACTGGTTTTTAAAATTGAAATACTCATCTGGAAGGTGAGTCCAGTTATATTCCCTAAAAAGGTAGTAAATAGATCGAATTTGGTATTTAATATTATAGCATTCGCTATCAAACCATCCAACTGTACTTTTTTGGTTATTTCGAGGCACCAATCGACTTCCAAGGGATTCCAGTAAGTAACTTATAGTTTTATCATAAACCTGAAAAACTTGGGTAACATCTCCATTTTGACTCAAAGCTACATTAAGTTCTACTAAGATGTTAGGATCCAAAAGGTTGGTCACCTTTTCTACAACAGTAGGAGACGAAACAATTTTAGGCAGTCTATTCAACCCCAGAGATAGAGTGGAGGTAGTGCTTATTGGGCATTTCAGGGGATGCTGCAGTCGAAGAGTCAAGTTTAAAGGAAAATGATCGCTTTCAAGGTGATCTCCAACCCCAAACCAGTTTATGTGGTCTTCCATCAAGGGAGAGATTAGAATATAGTCCACTACACTACAGCCTATGTACACTACAGTCTATGTGTGATGCAAAGGTGAATTCCCCTGGGTAATCATAAGGGGGCTGACTATTCTAATTTAATTTAATTTATTGTGGCAGGAGCCAGTAAAACAGTACAATTCTGATATAAAAGGGATTAAAACAGTAATAACATAGGAATAATATAAAAACATTAACAGGAGAGAGTTAATAACATTAGTAAAGTAAAATAGTGTTAATAAGAGAATCATACAATTTTTTTCAGCTAAAATAAGTTTACGTTTCCTAATAGCTAAGCAACAAAACTTTGCCACAGCGTAAGTCACTGAGCTCTGAATGTCTTCTAAGAAGAATTTATGAAGGACTTCTGGCCTAAAGTCAAGATAAGACTGCAAAGGGCTAAATCTAGACAGAAGGGGTAGTATAAGATGGTCTTGTTCGTCCTGATAGAATCTGCAGAACAGGAGGACATGAGTAATTGATTCCACCATATTAGCCATGCATGGGCATATACGTTCATGCATTGGAACTCGAGTGAATTTACTTTGCAGGGAGGGAGTGTCTTAAAACGGGCTCTGGAAAAGGCCCATCTATAGGGTTCATACGCAATGTTAACTAAATAAGGGACAACAGTAAAATTTGGCCAAGATTTTATCCATGATTTTATTATTTTATCTGGTTTATGTATGGGCTTATTCCCCTTGTAAGCCGCCCTAAACACGCTTGCGGGGAGGGCGGGGTAAAAATGTCTAAATAAATATAAATAAAATAAATACATGTTTCTGTAGTTCTTGGGTAGCAAAGCTTCTTCATTTTGTGATTCAATATCACGAAGCCTCTGCACGACAGCTGTTCTTGCCTTGTATAAGCTTCCATAGAAGAGGTCTTCTGGGAATAGGCTTTCAACAGGGCATTAGGAGTTGAATCCTTGGCAAACCTCTCTGAGTCAGAAGTATTCTTATTTAAAAGATTAGGCAGCTGTTTGTCACAGACTTCCTTTATCATAAAGTTATTATCGTCCCTCTCTGCCAGCAGGGAGAAGGAGTTTGAAACTGGGATATTAAAGACATCCTTTTCTCAGGGAAAAACTCTGTAATTTTTGTTTGCTTGGCCAGAGGCAAACAGACCAATTCCTCCCTGTCTTCCCATTCTCTGGGGCGTTTCTCTGCCCCTTTCTCTCTCTCTGGGAAGTTGTTCAGATGTTGAGTCATTTCACACTCCACTGATAAGCCATTACAGCTTAAGATCACAAAACAGCAGCAGCAGCAGCAGCAAGCGTAAAGTTTACTTAGCTAATAGAGTCCTTGCTTCAAATAGAAAAACATTTTAAAAGTTTTATGTTTAAAACGTTTAAAACATGTTAAAAATGTTTTTTTAAAAGGAGACTTTGAGAGTTCAGAAGGGAAGGAGCAAGGTGCAGCTTCCACAGATTAATTAGTCCTCTCGCTTCTCACATAAGCGTTCCGTTCACCTCGGTGTTTAGTCATGCCGGCCACATGACCACGGAAACGTCTTCGGACAGCGCTGGCTCTTCGGCTTTGAAACGGAGATGAGCACCGCAACCCTAGAGTCGGATTCGACTGGCTTTCGAGCAAGGGAACCTTTACCTTTACCTTTTTTCTCACATAAGAGATAAACAATTCACTGCCCAGCTCCCAACAAGGCAAAATAAACTAAAATAGCTGATTAGGTTATAAATAGAAAAAAGAATTAGATAATACTGTCCTGGTCAGACAGAGAAATAGCTTGAGCGTCTTTTCTCGCCAGCTGGAAAGGGAGGAACATTTCTTTATCAGGGGCTGACTATTTAGAATGATGAGATCAAACCTAATGCAGAATTGAACTAAATGCACCGCTGTCTGATTTACATACGTATCTTTGGACAGTCTCATCTCAGAGAGGCACATAGGTTTTGATTCATTAGCATCATAGCCCACTCTA
>NW_015166655.1:16613-19864 GCF_001447785.1 Gekko japonicus | reverse complement strand
GTTGGAAGCCATCCCACCTCCTCCCCTACACCTGACAGGCAGCTGCCTGTCCAGTGTAGGAGGGGGAGGGGGAGGAGTATTAGAAGCCACTGTGGAGGTGGTTGCACATGACAGACAACCACCTGTTAGGTGTAGGAGGTGGGGAGAGTGTGTTGGAAGCCATCCCACCTCCTCGCCTACACCTGACAGGCAGCTGCCTGTCGATGTGCCTCCAAAGCCTAAGATAGATGGGGAACTGGATCGGTTGGTGGCCCAAGGGGTTTTGGAGCTGGTCCCGCACACCTTATGGGAAACCCCCATCATGACCCTGGTCAAGCCCAACGGAGACGTCCACATCTGCGTGGACTATAAATGTACAATAAACAAGGCTCTACAGGATCATGCCTACCCGATCCTCATAGTCAGCCACATCCTGGCATCCATAAGAACATAAGAGACGCCAATGTTGGATCAGGCCAAAGGCCCATCCAGTCCAACACTCTGTCACACAGTGGCGAAAAATACCAGGTGCCATCAGGAGGTCCACCAGTGGGGGCCAGGACATTAGAAGCTCTCCCACTGTTGACCCCCCCAAGCACTAAGAAGACAGAGTATCACTTGCCCCAGAATCCCTATCTATACCTTGTGGCTCTCTCTCTGGGAAGTTGTTTGGCTGCTGAGTCATTTCAACCTCCGCAGGTAAGCTATTACAGCTTAAGATCAGAGAGCAGCAGCAGCAAGCACAAAGTTTACTTAGCTAATAGAGCCCTTGCTTTAAATATAAAAACATTTTAAAAGTTTTATGTTTAAAATGTTTAAAAAGTGTTAAGAATGTTTTAAAAAGGAGACTTTGAGAGTTCAGGAGGGAAGGAGCAAAGCACAGCTTCCACAGATTAATTAGTCCTCTCGCTTCTCACATAAGAGATAAACAATTCACTGGCAGCTCCAGACAAGGCAAAATAAACTAAAATAGCTGATTAGGTTATAAATAGAAAAAAGAATTAGATAATACTGTCCTGGTCAGACAGAGAAACAGCTTGAGTGTCTTTTCTCGCCAGCTGGAAGGGGAGGAGCATTTCTTTATCAGGGGCTGACTATTTAGAATGATGAGATCAAACCTAATGCAGAATTGAACTAAATGCACCGCTGTCTGATTTACATACGTATCTTTGGACAGTCTCATCTCAGAGAGGCACATAGGTTTTGATTCATTAGCATCATAGCCCACTCTATTTGCAATATCTGTATTGGCTTTCCCTATTCTAGCATTAAAACTAGCAGGCTTGTGGAAGGGAATCTACGTTCTAAGCTGTTCAATGAATATGGTTAAGCGATTTCAATGAAGGGCCATTGTGGATCTATCTGTACCAGGTGGAATATAGACATTTACCACTATTAAGGAAGTCTCCTGACAATTAAGCCTAAATGCCTGGGCCATTTGATCACAATCTTGGAGGGGAGTTATATCTATTTGAAGCTGGTTAGAGCAAAACAGTACAAGGGCTGCACAACAGCGCCCTCTAGTGTTAGCTTTATGGGCTGCCAGGGCATATGTTTAATAGCTCTCTAAAAAAATTTCAGAATGAATCCAAGTTTCTTGAAAAATAATAAGTTCAACACTTCTGAGATAAAGATGAGAACCCACATCGTTGATTTTGTTCTTCCACCCCGCAATATTTCAGGACAGGACTTTTAAATCGGGCAACGGAGAGTCCTTAAACAGTCAGTTCCAGTTTGTTGAGCCAGCTGTTTATTTGGATCTGATGAGACACTAACCTCTTCCAAAGGCTTCCCTGAGCTAGCAGATGTCATTCCTTGCTCGTCCTCAAAACTATATGAGGGGTCGTTCTTCCCAGAGAGTAGGGTAGAGGATGACTGGACTGAAGATAGTGGAAGAGGAAGGAGTGGCATCTGATGTAAAAAGTTCTGTTCCATCTCCATAAAATCCGTTTCTAGGGAGGAAGGTAATGAGGGGGATAATGATGAAGCTGCAGGCCGGTTTGATAAATTGTGTTCCACTTCTGCAATTTCTGTGGCAAGAGATTTATTGTTCCTAGACCAACATTGTGAAAATGAAATAACTTTATTGGACCTCAAGTCTAATTCCTCCTCATACACTCCTCCTTCCTGAGGTTCAAGTGGCCTGGAGTAAAAGGTAAAGGTAAAGGTTCCCTTGCTTGAAAGCCAGTCGAGTCCGACTCTAGGGTTGCGGTGCTCATCTCCATTTCAAAGCTGAAGAGCCAGCGCTGTTCGAAGACATTTCTGTGGTCATGTGGCCGGCATGACTAAACACCAAGGCGCACGGAACGCTGTTACCTTCCCACCAAAGTGGTACCTATTTATCTACTTGCAATTTCTTGCTTTCAAACTGCTAGGTTGGCAGGAGCTGGAACTAGAGATGGGAGCTCACTCTGTCATGAGACAACTCGGGTCTCGAACTGCTGAACTACTGACCTTCCACAGCCTGCAGTTCAGCGTCTTAACCACTTGAGCCTGGAGTAATCACACGCTAATGCTGCGCCTGTTCCAGGAGATTTTATTTCTTTGGATGATTCATTGTAAGCTGAAGAGTGTGGGTAAAGAACTCCTTTACGATGAATCAAGAACTATTTTTTTGCTCTCTACCTGCGTGCCTTGGTTGTGGTCAACATTATCAAAGAGGTCTGTCTGATGTTCCCTCTGACATCAGACTAAAAAGGGAGCTTTGACGGATAAGTCCAGTTCTTACTCTCTTTCTATCTCTGTGAGCAGCCAATGAGACCTGACAGAATGCTGGAAGGAGGGGTGGCGCTTGGAGCTGTTAGTTCAGTTAGAAGTTAGTTGGAATAAAATGTTGAGTGGTTTAGAAATGAGAGAGAGCGTCAGAACTGGCTCAGTAAGGAGCTAGAAGCTTAAGCCAGCGAGAGGCAGAATAGCAGCCTAACATGTACCAAAGAATTCTGAATGGCTGAATAGTGTTATCGTTCAGCTCTGGAGAAACTTTGTAATCATCTTATCTACCTGAATCTCTCCCATGCTGTATTTAAGCCATAAATAAAAGTTAACTCCTTGTTTGTTTAACCCTGTGGATTGGGTGTGTATGGGCTCAGGGAAAGCAATGTGCACACATCTTTGCAGGTATCAATATAGATATGAATTAGTGGTGGTAGCATGTGACTGACAGAGCAGTTTGGTCCCAACTGCAACAGCTCTGTGAAGTATGTGAGTGAGAAGCCGGTGACTATGGGCAGTGCCTGCTGCAGCCTGCCTCTGCCTGCCACCCACTGCTCATT
>NW_015166655.1:10866-16588 GCF_001447785.1 Gekko japonicus | reverse complement strand
AAAGGGCACTGGTTACCCTGTCTGGTGGTATCTCTGTGAACAGAAGAAACCTGGTGTGAGAAAGGGTCAGGGCTGTCTATTCATTTAAGAGACAAGATGGGTGTTGAACTACAGCTGCCTGACCTACCTGGATCTCTGAACCTGTATGACAGATGTTGTCTTGAGTGGTAATGTCTGTGAGTAAGGCGGTCACAAGAGGTGGTGGCAGCTTTGGGGGGAAATCCCTTCCCAGCCTGTTAGGAGAGGATGGGAGCCATGAGAAATTTTTATTGAGGAAAGTGGAAGACATATATCTATATTTATATTTATACTGATCAATTGATCGATAGATCTAGGTATCTTCGTTAATGTAGTGTGTATACCTGCAGAATCATCTGTGGGAAACACCCATCTTGTTTGTGATTGGCCTGATTTTGCTACTTTCATTATCTTTAGGGGACAATTTCTTGATATAAGGAAGACCTGCCACTCCTTTCCATACTCAGGGCCATGGCTAGCCAGGGGGCCATGAGGTAGTGCCCCTCCTGAATTAGCAATGTCCCCGGCTCTTCCCCCAGCCCCAGCAACAGTTTGGGCAGGGGGCTTTCTGTTTTGCTTTACACTGAAGCCAGTAACTATGGGCAGTGCCTGCTGCAGGCTGCCTCTGCCTGCTACCCACTGCTCGTTTGAAGAAGAGGAAGGAAAGAGCCTGTGCAGGGCTCATCTGCCCAACAGCGGAGGAAAGGAGGGGGAGGACTCAGAGACAGTGGCTATGAGCTAGGCGGCATTGTGGGAGACACCAAGTGAACTGGCTCAGCCTTGTGATCACCACCCGATGGGCTCTGGCAGTGGCTGCTGGTGCACTCCAGCTGCTTGAAGGAGATGCTGTGGGGGAGGGGGCTTCTCCCTTAGCCATTTTATGGGGTGGGAGTGAAATACTCCCCTGAAACCATGGATCTTTTGGACCTCTTCCCAAGGTGGATCTGTGCGCGGGAGGCCAGCCTTGTTTGTTTGCCAATCCAGCCCCATCAAGGCTGAGGCGCCCCCCCCCCCTGAAAGCAGTCTCTCCTAGCCTCTCAGTCATGGCCATGGTGGCTCTTTTGGTTGGGAGGCTCTTGGTTGAGGGTGGTGGTGGATGATAGAAATGACATCGGAAATGACAACATGCCCCACCAGTGCCCCATAACTGAAAATCGTCTAGCTACGGGGCTGTCCATGCTGAACTATTTGGTGGGTGTCCATCTTCTATCAGAGGCTACTTTTCTGCTAGTCTTCAATACGAAGTTAATATACCTCAGTGAAAGATGTTTGTAGCCCCCAAAGGTGTTTCTGTTCCCTAGGATGAATAAACATTCCCTCTGTCCCTTCATCCAAATCATTGATAAAGTTGTTGAACAAAAAAGGTCCCAGGACACATCCTTGAGGTACTCCACTTGTCACTCCTCTCCAAGAAGATGAGGAATCATTCACAAGCACTCTTTGGGTGCAATCTGTCAACCGGTAACAGATCATAGGATCCAAACCACATTTTTCCAATTTGTCAACAAGTATATTATGTGAAACCTTATCAAAAGCCTTACTGAAATCTACAGCATTTCCTTGATCCAGCAAGGTAGTAACTTTCTCAAAAAAAGAGATAAGGTTAGTCTGACAAAACTTGTTCTTGAGAAACCCATGGTAGCTCTTAGTGATTTCAGCCATCCTTTCTAAATGCTCAAGGACTGTCTGATTATTTGTTCTAAAACTTTCCCAGGTATAGATGTCAAGCTGATGGGTCGGTAGTTACCTGGATCCTCCTTTTTCCCCTTCTTGAACATGGGGACAACATTTGCCCTCTTTTGAAAAGGTTAAGCCATTTCTATGAGATGAGTAAAGTGATTAAGTGATAGAGTCAACTCAGAATGATGGGTCTGTAAGTTTATTTTACTACTCTGTAGATGATAACAAGTTTGGCACACTGGGGAATCTGTGGCATGGTTGTGGGCAGAATAAACCACAATACAAAAAAAGAAAGGAGGAGTGGATGTTGGGGGGGGGGAATAAAGATTATAGAGAAAGTAGACAGGAGCTATAAAGTAGCTATAAAGAAGAAAAAAAGAATGACACATTATGTTCTAAATCCTGTCTTGTGTTGTTCACTGCCATACAGCAAGACACAAATCAGGTTCATTTTTTAAAGTACAGAAACAATTGTTCATATCCTACACTCCAACAGACCAGCCCATGGATGAAAATATTCCCTTTCTCTCTGACGTCAACCTATGGTCTTGTATTTGTGATGGCCTTTTCTTTGAGTTACACACTTGCCTGGAGAAGAAAACTTCTGTTTTGATGTGATAGCATGTTTTTCTTAGTTCAATGGGGAATCTTCAGTTTTTCAGTCATCATTAACTTCCTTTCAATTACCAGAAAGACCATCATCAGCTTGGCAAAGTCCCCATGGAATTCCAGAGACCACAAGTAAAAATAATAACAGCATCCTTGAAAAATGGCATAAATCTGCCCCATAGCTTCTTGAACGGGGACCAGGGACTAGAAACAGATCAGGGACTGTATGATTTCTTGTAGCAGTGTGAATGTTCACTCATCTGAGGGTGCTGTAATCACAGATACTCTGAGGGCTGTGTTGCAGGTAGTAAAAGTAGAATGTGTTTCAAGAGAGAAGATTTGACCTCAGGATGGTGGCATTTGTTTTGTTGAAGTTGTTCCTCTTTTCTCACACGGTAACCAAGGCTCATGTTCAGTGCAGGATCTCAGAGCCACACCCTCCACTTCAACAGTATTATCAGTCAGGAGACCTCTTTGTTGGTGGTGTTGCTTCCCTGAGCTTCAATATTAATGAAATAGAATTTGAAAACTATTCCCAGCTGGCATCGTTTGAAGACCTTGTGTAAGCAGTTATTTTTAAAGTTCATCTCCCGTTTCTTTATGGCCACCAAGGTCATTGACCCTAGGAACGATGGTCTAGTATTTTTTGCATAATGTGACCATACTTGTTGGCTTCGTATTTCACCACCGTTAGCCAGACTGTAGAGAAACTTAACAGATCACTAGTTCCCTCTGTACTTCTTCCAGCTACCACATGAAAACCTATCTTAGTAGTATCTTCTGTGTCTGGTCAGAAAAAGGGCTTTTCTATGACTAGTTACCTGTAATCTTTTAATTAGTCATTATAGGGGCATGCAAAATATGTATGTTGTACAACTTACCCATACCCATTCCCACTGGCTTGAAGCAAATGAAAGAACAACAATGGATGGGTCAGTGAATAGTCTGTTGAAAATGGGCTCCCTGTTTGCAGACGGTGAATAAGACATGAGCCACGCTGAGGGTGTTCAAGCATATGAAATGGATATGTCGCATTTAGAAATGATAAAATTAATGTGTTAGTTCTAAGGAACCATAACTAGCAATTCAAGGTATAAATCTTCCCCAACCACCAAACAACACCCTTCCCAGCAAACCAGGCCAGGGTTAGTGGTGTTAAAAACTGTCTGAGTGTGCCCATAAAATAGCAAACCACATCAACCAGGGTGGTAACTGATAATGTTTACTTAAAAAAAGAAAACCTGTATAGAAACTAGACAGAAATGGAAGTAACTAAATATAGCTTCTATATGCTGGCCTTCTATAATCAAAATGAGTGGCATATTGAGAAAGTGTCGGATAAACACCCATACTGTAGATTTGTTTTATACCATCTTAGAAGAAGAATGGCATCAAGAATGTTGGTATATAGATACATTAATCTATCATTTTAAAAGGATTCATACATCCAACTGTTTGTCTATCTGTCTGCCTATCCTTCTGTGAACAGCATAACTCCTCAGATAATATTTCTAGGAGCCTGTAAATTGCCTGCTGGCTTCAGGATGATTTTAGGAGTTGCAATGCTAAAAAAAGAAATGAATCAGAACATCCTGGCCCAGGTTACCTCCAGACCCCCCTGTGCTATTTGCAAGGGAAGCTAAGGTTGCCTATATGTGGCAGACATCACTCATCAGAAAGTAAATCTGGATAATTCAAAGTTAACCACCCCCTTCAGAATGATTGTGGGTGTTGCAGTGCCAAAAATGAAATTAATTGGACCATGCTGGCTCTGGATCATCACTGCAGCGCTGCCCCCATGCTGTTTGTAATGGAATCAGAACCCCCTGTGCTATTTGCAAGGGAAGCTAAGGTTGTCTGTATGTGGCAGGCATCACATCAGAAAGTAAATCTGGATAATTCAAAGTTAACCACCCCCTTCAGAATGATTGTGGGTGTTGCAGTGCCAAAAATGAAATTAATTGGACCATGCTGGCTCTGGATTATCACTGCAGCGCTGCCCCCATGCTGTTTGTAATGGAACCCAAGGTTTTCTGTCTGGCAGACATCACTCATCAGAAAATGTATCTTGAAGCCTCAGTGTTGGCCACCAGCTTCAGGATGATGCTGGGATGTGCAGTCTCCCAAATGAACAGGATTGGAGACATCCTGGCACAGTTGAGCTATCAAATATCCCTCTACTATTTGCAATGGGTGCAAAGAACTCATGAGAAGCCAGCAAGGGCAGGCAGCACAGATGGTAATGGAGGAAAATATCCCCCTCTGTGACAAAACGATGGGGGTTTAATAACTTCTCTGATCTATCAGAACCTATGTGGTATAGTTGTTAGAGAATGTCTGACTAGGAACTAAAAGATATAATAAATAAATATAATAAATAAATAAGAGATCCAAATTCAAATCCCCAGTCAGCTAGAAAAGGAAGAAGAAGAAGAGGAGGAGGAGGAGGAGGAAATTGGATTTATTCTCTGCCCTTCACTCAGACTCTCAGAGCGGCTCACAAACTCCTTCCCCTTCCCCCCTCGCAACAGACATCCTGTGAGGTATGTGGGGCTGAGAGAGGTCTTAGAGAACTGCTCTTTCAAGAATAACTCTGACAGAACTATGGCTTGAAGTGGGGAAATCAAACCCAGTTCTAACAGATTAGAGTCTTTGAAATTAACCACTACACCCAACTGGCTTGCTGGCTGACCTCCACCCAGATACACTTCCTCAACGTAAAGTTCCTCACAGGGTTGTTGTAGTGAGGAGACAATGGAATACAGGAGAATGGTTTGAGCTGCTTTGGGTACCCACCAGGGGAGAAAGGAGGGGTAGGGCATAAATCTTACCTTGGCTACAATTTGCAGAAAAGGATGATCATTCTAGCTTCTGCTTCATCCTTTATTGCTGCAATTCTTCCTATAGGAGGCAGGACTGTTTATTCAATATTAAAATTATTGTTCATTATAATGAGTGCAGCGAGTTACAGGGTTGGCGAGCAGGTATTCCTCTAGTAAATAATAATTTTAAAAGGAGATACAGAATAAGGTGTGTGATGAATTTCAAATGATATACCATGCAACTCTCCTTCCAGAGTCGTTCCTATGAATTACCAGCACATCTTGGCATTGGCCTTTGCAGTAAAGGAGATCAATGAAAACCCTCAGATCTTACCCAATGTCTCCTTGGGTTTCCACATCTATGACAGCTATTTCAATGCAAGATGGACCTACGATGTCACAATGCGACTTATATCTTCACAAAACCAATTTGTCCCCAACTACAGATGTGGCATCCAAAATAATCTGGTAGCCGTCATTGGAGGGCTGGACAGTGACATCTCACTTCATGTTGCAACTATCCTGGGCACCTACAAGATTCCACAGGTAAGACATGCTTGTCTGGAGTATGGGAATTTAACATCTCACTGACT
>NW_015166655.1:0-10704 GCF_001447785.1 Gekko japonicus | reverse complement strand
ATTCTGGAGTTTAAAAAATAAATATTCAGAAAGGCCTTACTTTTTTTCTGAAACCCCCCCCCCAGCCTTAATTTTGGATTTGTAACTGAGAATTTAAAAATGGAAGGGTATCCAGTTGTAATGCATGTGGATAGTCAAGGATATGTAAAGCAAGAAAAACTCTATATTAGGGGAACTTCATGTAAACATTCCTCACAATATGTAACTGTGTTCAAATGTTCAGGAATTTCCCAGCACTGAGCTGGCCACCCTAGATTTAGATAAAGCAAAAGCAAAGACCTATCAATCTCAGTAACATATCTAGGAAGTAAGGCGGGCTTGAGGGAGAATTCCCCAAATAGCTTACTGCAGTAGTTCCAGAATTGTGTGTGTACACAGTGAAGGAGATGGGCACATGTATCTACGAAGACCTCTGGTCATCTGCCTTTGTACCCACAGTGTTTTCTGTTTTGGATGGAAATAAAGGGTCTATAAGACACACAGTGAACCCTCTAGAAATATTTTTGCTCTCACCATCCTTGTAAGGAAAAAGTCACCAAAATTTTATATGGAGAAGGGAATGCTGGTTGACAGTGTATTTTAAGAGTGCTGCCTGTAACAACAGGTTTTGTGTAAATATTACCTGAAAAAATAAAGTCAGATGGAACCCTAGCTGACAAGAATAGTGCGGCACTACATAAATTTCTTTGAGGACATGTACACACACAGTTTTGTCCCTGACATCTTGAGTTTGAAGTAAAGGCTGAAACATAAAAGTTTTGAGATATGTCATGATGAAGGACAATTCTCTACAGGTGTGAAAACGTTCCACCACTCTTAGGTAGGCTGTCCTTCCTGTACCTAGCCAGTGATGCAAACTTAAAAACAATCACTTCTACCCTTTGAACTTCTGATACAGAGAAAAACCATGCTAGGCTCTTAGAGTATCCAGCGCACGTTTGGAAAACTTTATTTATTTATTATTTTGATTAATATCCCGCCCTTCCTGCAAGCAGGCTCAGGGAGGATCACAGCAATAAACATAATACAGTCTTAAAGTAATTCAGTCAAATAATAAATTACAATATTGAATCAGTACAATAAAACCTGTTTAAAACATTTAAAGTTTAAAGCATTTAAAATGCTCCTTAATAAAGAACAAAAGAAAACCAATATTAAGAGACAAACAAGCAAACACATGCAACGAAAACATGCTGCAGGTAGGGGGAATGGGAGGCACGGTCTGATATTACAAAATGTAAAGCTTAGTTATTATAACAGGCAAAGGGTGATTTCCCACAAGTGCTGCTCCGCGCTCACTCCTCCCTTTTGCCCCGAGGGTACGTGTCAATTTCACACAAGCTGCTGCGCGACCGCATTTTGCCCCACAGCTTCGTGCAATTTTTCCCGCGTCTACTCAATCCTGTTTACTATTCTCTCAGTCTTAGCCCCTTATATGTGTCACAGTAATGCTACCTGAAAATGTTTTGTAATGAGTTCTAAAATTTGTGTGCAAAGTGCTTTGAGAATTGGAAAAAAATAAAGACATGTTCTTCTGTCTTCCCACCCGGTATCTGCCTTTAGCTCACCTATGGCTCTGCTCCAGTGATAAAGGACAAATCTCCAGGCTATTCTATTTACCAGATAGCCCCGAATGAAGCTCTTCAGTATGCTGGGATCAGGGATTTGCTGCTGCATTTCAAGTGGACTTGGGTTGGGATCCTTGTTATGGATGACGACAATGGAGAAAGGGTTGTGCAAACTTTGTCTTTAATGTTTCCCCAGCATGGTATTTGTATTGCCATGGTAGAAAGAAGTCCCAGGTCAAATTTTGTTGGTGGGATTTCAGACATGATGTACCAGGGAGCAAAAACGTATGATAAAATTATGGAGAGCAAAGCCAAAGTATTTGTGGTGTTTGGACAATCTTATTCTGTCAATGATTTGAGATGGTTGCCATGGGTGTCAGAGGGAGACGGGGAAATCAAGGGCAAAGCGTGGATTCTGTCGGCCCAGATGGAACTTGTTTCAATGGTCTATCAAAAAACTTGGGATCCAGACATACTCCATGGTGTTCTGTCCTTCACGGCTCACTCCAATCATCTTCCAAATTTTCAGGAATTTATTGAGAACAGAAACCCTTCCAACACAAAAGGAGATGGTTTTATATGGGACTTTTGGCATCATGCTTTCAGCTGCGGATTGCAGGATCGTGGTGTCTGCACAGGGGAAGAGAAGCTGGAAAGCCTCCCTGGGTCTGTTTTTGAAATGAGCATGACTAGCCATAGCTACAGCATCTACAGTGCTGTCTATGCCGTGGCCCATGCTGTACATGCCATGCATTCATTGCTCAGCAAGCACAAAACAGTGATGAATAGAAGAGAGCTGGAGCAACGGCGGGTAAGGCTTGAAGAAGCAAAGGGGGGAAAGCATTTCAGCAGGTGTCACAAGAGGCCACAATCTGTGTAGTAAACAGTCTGCTCCCATTCTCCCTGGGCTCCCATTCTCATCTTCCGTTATCCTCCCTTCATTCGTATTTCTGTCAGCAGTCCCTGTTTTTCTCTGTGGCCACTGAACTTGAAGTGTGCACTTTTTGTAATACTTTAGTTTTAATTCATATACAGGGCAATCCTAAAAAGAGTTATACCCTTCCAAGTCATGGAGTTCAATAGATTGAGGAGGGTGTAATTCTGCTTAGGACTACACTAATAATGTCCTCTCCTGTTTATAGAACCTAGTTTTATTCTTTCCATAGCCGTTAAAGCTGTCCAGATTATGATATCAGATGGCAGCATCACTCATTTTAGCAGCAAATATCCTCAAGATTAACTGGTTCTGAGAGGCTGCCATCCAAAGCGGAGTTTTGCCGTCCTTTAACTTCCTCATACTTCACCTCTCCCTCCGAGCTGCTGTCTTCTCCGCTGGCACCCGACATCCACTTGGCAAGTTCTGCTTCTTCTTCTGTACTGGCATTCCTCTTCAAAAATTCTTGAGCCTTGAAGATAGAGTCTATCTTTTCTCTTCTGTCTTTAAATTTAAAGACCAATCCTTCGGGCACCAACCATCTGTAACTGACTTGATGACTTTGTAAGAACATGGTCAGTCCTTTATATTCCTTTCTTTTCATTCTGATTTCAAATGGGGCATCTTTCAAAATCCTAATCGGTTGGTCTCCAGTTTTCAAGGGTGTTGCTGAAACTGCCTTTAAAATCTGATCTCGGAGACGTTGCTTTGTAAATTTCACTACCACTTCCGCTGGCAACTTATTTTTCTTTGTGAAGTTGGAATAGGCTCTATAAGCCAAATCCATCTCTTATTTTTTCCGCTTCATTGCCAGTCAGTGGTGCTAAGGCTGTTGCCAAAATGTCTCTGAGGTCCTCCTTTTCCTCCTCTTTCAACCCTTGGAATCGAAGGGTCAAATTCGCTTTCTCCATTTGAAGCAGTAGCAATTTATTATCCTTTTTTTCTTGGTGCTTTTCCACTTTTGGTGACCTTTTTCTTAACTTTCTGTATTTCTTCTGTTGATGCCAAACATTTCTTTACAATATCATCTACCTTGTCGGCTGTCTCTGTCATTTTCCTCTGTTGAACACTGTAGGCACTTTCCATGCTGTCCAGCTTCTGGTTAATCTTTTGCAGTTCCTCCGGCAGATGGCGCAAAAGATCACCTTCTTGTTGATTGACAGCAGTACCAACAGGGGAAGGGCTCGGACAGGAAGTCCCTCCCGTCTTCTTTATCTGCTTCTCCAGCGGCTTTCTCTGCCCCGCCATGTTTCGCTTTTGTTTATACTTTAAAAGTTCGTGCTATGCCGCTCAGGGATGTCTCTCTCTTCACCGCTTTCTACTCCCTCCCAAAAGGTAATGCGCTTTTACCGATCTTCGCTTCGCCCCCCCCTCTTTACTTTTAAAAAGTATCTTTCTCGGGTGGGGGGAATCCTCCCCCCTCTCTTTCAGTCTCCTGGGGGAACGGAGCGCGCTTATGCCACCGCTTCTAATTCAATCACCAACTCACAGTTCATCGCTCTTCTCATTCCTTCTGGCTTTACTTTAGCGCTCCATCACTCCGCTATTCCGGTGGCATTGCTAGTCCCCATTCGGGGCACCGCGCAGCCGGGGCCGTTTGGGGCAGAGGGAGAGCCTCGATTCCCAACCTTCTGGCCGGCAAGAGGCTTCTCCCTTAAGTGCCCCCTAGTTCGGAGCCCTTACCCTAGGGCTCCTTAGGATCTCCGCTTGCGCGGGACCCCCCAAACTGCGTGTGGGCGATCTGGCTCCGGGACCGTCCCGAGAGCCGGTCACCATTTGTGCCGCCATGGCCGGAAGTCTCCGGAGTTCAACTCTTCTAAGACCATTGACTCCCATACACGAAGGCTCCATCTACATATTAAAAAGCTCTTGTGTTTATTAGTGAACAATGCAGAACTTTGCAGATCATGCACAATAGCAGTTTTGTGGTTCCCAAATGCTCAGTGGCTCTTTTCTCTTTGAGACCATCATACACAGGGAGAAGTGGCTTCAGCCTCCCCCTGAACTATTGTTGTGTTCTTAAACTCTCCCAGGGAGCTGCTGTTGGCTCCATTCTGAAATTTGTGTGTGGGCCTATATGTAGCATGATTTTTGCAGTGTCACATATGTAATGCACCATCTTCATATTGTTCCCCAACATGAAGTTCAATCAAAACTGATATGTTAGTGGCAGAAACATTACAGACTGGATTATTCTTGACTGGTTTACCTGAGGTGAATATGTGATATCACAATATCAAAGAATCTGAAAAATATTACTAAAGAACAAAAGGACTTTAATCTGAACCCATGAAAAATTCCTGCACATAGCACCAATAGCTAGGGATGCTGCGATCCATACCGTGAGTGAGTTTGCCAGCAAATTTAACGTAATCTAAGTGAGTCTAAGTGAGTTGATCCTGATATTAGGATGTTGGTACAGCAAACACGCTGAATGTCTTCCGAATTTGTTTGTGGCTGGGTTGCATAGGATGGTGGGAAAGTAGTGGCTCTTTTCAGCATAGCTCAAGGTGGCAGCAATACACTTTGAAACTTGAATCATAAGCTTGGCTGTAACACCAGAAGGACTTTTGCCAACTTACAAGTAGGATAATCCACACTAAGGCAGTAGGGGAAATTAGTACACAGTCCAGCTGTTAACAAATAAAACCAACCTTAACCCAACATTTGGGTCTTGTCTTCATTTCGGGAGCTGACTACCAAGAATCCAACCCACTGGGGCCCAGTTGCTGCCTTCTCTCCTTTGATTTATTTATTTATGTAATACCTCGCCTTACCCCCAAAATGGGCTCAGGGTGGCTTCTAACTCCATGACTTTTCCTTCCAGCTCCATGACTTCCTCAGAGGGGTTGCATTTAATGACAGTGCTGGGAACAAAATTTCATTGAACGAGAATGGAGAGTTGGTAGCTGGATATGACATTATGAATTGGGTTTTCTCCTCAAACCAATCCTTTCACAGAGTGAAGGTTGGGACGATGGATGCTCAGGCTGCTCCAGAACAAGCCTTCACCATCAAGGATGAAGCTATAATATGGCCAAGCTGGTTTAACCAGGTAAGGTTTCACTGACGTTTGAGACATCTTTAAGCCTTGAGTCTCAGACATGGGGGCAAAAGACTTTCACTGGACACTTTCTGCTTTCAATAATCTGGTTTTGCCATTGATATGCTTCTTCCTCCAGGCTGATACAACAGAATGAGGTAAAAATGCCAATAGTTGTTGCATAGGGGTCTGATCCAGGGAAGCATTGAAATGGAGCACTATAGAAATTATTACTCTGGTGCAAACAACAGGCCACAGGGGAGAATGTTTACCTCACCACAGTTAGATATGGGCTGAGGGTAAATCCCCCATAACAACATTGTAGATGTTTTCCTTCAAAGATGATACCTCAGTGAAGAATACTTACCTCAACACAGTCAGATATGTTCTGAGGGAAAAAACAAACAAAGAGACCCAAAAAACAAAAATGTTGGGTAATGGTAATGGTTTCCTTGAAGTCACTGCTGGATTTCTAACACCTAGGCTTCAATACATAGATTTCATTGATTCAGATATAAAATAAGAAGAATGCCTTTATAAAGTAACAAAACTGATGTAAGTTACTCAGTATGGAAAGGGAGGATCAGCTCCAAAGAAAGATTCTAGGCCATGTGAAGCTATGCCTCTGGGTTTGGAATGTTGTGACATACACTGTCTTCTGTTACCACGAACACAGATTTCCCCCCCAGTGGGTGTGGTGACATTTTAATACCACAAATTAAAAAAAATGATTTGCAATTGATAGTGAATACACTTTAAACACAACTCGAAATGTGTGTAAGTTTCCCCCCACATCTATATATATATAAAAGAAAGTCTCATCACTGTAAAATCAATACCCTGGCCAAACCCCTTGACCTAGAAACACGAAATTCCGGGAGAGAGTTTTTACCATGATGTAGATGTTCACTAAGAAGGGATTATTAGAAATTCAACCCCTAAGGGGGTCAAAAGGGGTAAAAGGTGCTTCCCCATTGTTTCCTTTGTGGCTGCTTCCTTGCACCCCCACTCTCTGATTGGTCAGCTGCAGAGCTCAGTGTTCTGAGGTTAAAAAAAACAGTTGCAGGAGACTCTAGAGAGCTAATGACAGTTGAGGAAATCAGGAACAGCCAGCCACCTGCCTCCTGGATGGCTTCCAACACACTCCCCCAACTCCTACAACTTACAGGCTGCTATCTGTCAGGTGCAACAGTGGATCCAGGGTGCTTAAAGCAATTAGGGACCCTGCCCCAGCAGTAGTGCCTTAGTGATCCTGCCAGCCCAGCCTCCACAGCAGTTTCTAATATTCCTTTCCCCTCCCCCTCCTACACTGGACAAGCAGCTGTCTGTCAGGTGTAGGAGAGGAGGTGGGATGCTTACAGTCATTGGGAGGTTTGTTTAGCTGGATTGCCTTAGCGCTGCTGCTGGCCCAGCCTCTCCAATGCCATTAAACATAATCTCACCCTTACACCACACAGGTGGGTGTTTGTCAGGTGTAGGAGCAGGGTCAGGGTACTTTAATCCATCAGGAACACCGCCCCAGCAGGATCAACTTAGCGATGCTGCTGGCCCAGCCTCCACAATGGCTTTAGCCACACTTCCACCCACTATGGAAATATACCCCAAATTTGTAGATAAGTGGTTTCCTTTATTAGGTTATTTAACTTTTTACAATGTGGGTTCTAGAAAATTGATTCATATGAACTTGCTTAATATCTGATTGCTCGGAGGATGTTTTGAATATGTAGCTATGTCCCACTTCTTAAATGTAACATACTTATTTTTGTATTTTTGTAAAAGAAAAAGGGGAGTATGCCCTCCCCCCAAATTCAATGCCCAGGCTGAACCCCTGCATGATGAAACCCAAAATAAGGGGAGTGCATTCCTACCATGATGTCAACCCCTCCAAAGAGATTTCTGAGAATCATTACCCCTAAGGGGGTAAAAAACAGTCAAAATATGTTTCCCCAATTGTGCCTTGCAGGTTACTGCCCCCCCCTCCCCAATTGGTCAAATGTGTAGTTCAGAGTTCTGAGGTAAAACTTGCCTACTTGTACCCACCTCCCTCTGTTTGCTCAGCTGTGGATCTCAATGTTTTGAGGTAAAACACAGTCAGAAGACATTGCAGACAGTTGAGAACAGTTACAGAAATCAGCGATACAAGACTCCTAAATAGACATTTTTCAAAAAAGCCAGCATTGCAATTGAGTTAATGAATGTTTATGGGGAGATGGTTAAGGACATTTCTAGGAGACATTTCGATGCATGTCTCCCTGATGAACCTGAAGAAATGTCCACCGCATCACCATTCTCTCACACCAACTCCCCCTCACACCTCTCACCTCTTACTGCCCCCAAGAAAGCTCCTGGCAAACGTCGAGCCAGATACACCAGTTGGCAGGGGTCTTTACTAAGATCTTCAACCGGTCCTTACACCAGTCTATTGTTCCATCTTGCCTAAAGTCCTCAATTATTGTTCCCCTGCCCAAAAAATCCACAATCAGCAGTCTAAAGGATTATAGACCAGTTGCACTCACTCCAATTGTGATGAAGTGTTTTGAGAAATTGGTACGTAGTCACATCGTCTCATGTATTCCATCTACACTGGATAGTCACCAGTTTGCATATAAGGCAAACAGATCCACAGAGGATGCCATCAACACTACTCTGCAGACTGCTCTGTCACATCTGGAGCAGCCGGGGAGTTATGTGAGGCTGTTGTTTGTGGATTTCAGTTCTGCCTTTAATACCATCCTCCCAGATAGATTAGTGTCCAAATTGGAGGGCCTTGGACTCTCCAGCTCCATATGTTTCTGGATTTTGAACTTTTTGACAGCCCGCCCCCAGAGGGTTAGAGTAGGGTCCTATATGTCCACAGCCCTTACCCTTAATACCGGTTCTCCACAAGGCTGTGTATTGAGCCCCTTGCTCTATACCCTCTACACACAGGATTGTACCCCCACCCACCCCAGCAACACCATCATCAAGTTTGCTGATGACACCACTGTGGTGGGGCTCATCTCTGGGAATGATGAGTCTGCTTATCGGGACGAGGTGGAACGGCTTTGTGTTTGGTGCAGGGAAAATAATTTGATCCTCAACACCATCTTGACCTGGAGCGCTAACACCACTGCTCTGGTGAAGAAGGCCCAGCAGAGGCTCTTTTTTCTCAGACTTTTAAAGAAAAATAACTTGAGTGAGAAAATACTGATGTCCTTCTATCGTTGCTCAATAGAGAGCATTTTAACATACTGCGTCTGTGCCTGGTTTGCCAGCTGTACGGCTGTGGAGAGGAAAGCACTCCAGAGAGTTATCATCACAGCCCAGAAGATTATTGGCTGTCCTCTCCCATTCATAGAGGAATTGTATAGTTCTCGATGCTTGAAAAAAGCAAAGAACATTTTGCAGGATTTTTCACACCCTGAACACTCCCTGTTTGAACTGCTGCCTTCGGGTAGAAGATATAGGACAATCAAAACAAGGACAAACAGATTAAAAAATAGTTTTTAGTCGAGAGCTATTATTGCTTTAAATGCTGTATGAATTGGAATTTGGGTGACATTGGTGGTTTAAGTTGCAATGTGAACCCTAATGGTTGTGTGAGTGTATATGAGTATGGTTATGTGAGTGTATATGAGTATGCTTGTAGATCACCGAATGATTGCACCTTAATTTCGTTGTACTATGTACAATGACAATAAAGTATATTATTATTATTATTATTATTACAAGGAGGAGGCAATTTAGGAATGCAGCAAAGACATTTGCACATAGTACTCCTGCAGTGCACTGAGCTGTGCAGGGCAAGTACCAGTGAGATCACCCTGAAGTGCTCAGAACAACACAATCTCCATATGAGCAAAACAATCCAGGAACACAAGTAGAGAGGCCATCACTTTCCTGGATGGTGGCAGGAGTTGACTTAACAGATGACTGCTTCTTAAGCGGACAGTTCTATGTTGCCTTCTCCAGAGTGAGCTCACCAAGCAGCCTGGTGATCTTAGCACCTGAGGGAAGAACCACCAATGTGGTCTACAGAGAGGTCCTTCAACAAAGAAAAAAAAGTGCATATGTCTCACTTCATTTTTACACTACAGTCTTCTCCTTTATAATTACTACAACAAATGTTACATTTCAAACTTCATATCAGTATTATAACTGGATTTACTGAACTTAAATACCGTGACAAAGCACTGGTATCAAACTAGTTCTGTAATAAAATTTCAAATAAACATTCTGAATATAATCCTTCTCTTCTGACATTTTTCCGATTAGGCACAGCCAATTTCTCTGTGTACTGACAGCTGCCAACATGGATACAGCAAGAAAGTGAAGGAGGGAGAGCAATTTTGCTGTTATGACTGCATCCCATGTCCAAAAGGAAAGATTTCGGACCAGGAGGGTAAGAAACATACACAGTGATCAGTCCATTTGGCTGCAGACTATAGGAATGTGCTTTTAATTAAAACCATAAGCATATGATGATTACATAGATTCTCATTTTGAACATTGATTCAAAGGGTGGGGAGTTAGGGGCAGAGAGGAAGCAGCTAATCATCAGGATATAATCTGATGTGTATGTGTAACAGATTCCGTGTCCTGAAGGAATAATGGTGGAAAGTTCTGATGAGAAATAAAGGCATCTTTCTGTGTTGGAGGTGAGTCGCTCACTGCAATTCCAACACTTTGATTGTTCCTTGAAATTGATACATAACCACTACTATGAAGTTGAATTAGTCTTCACTGAAGGCTGCTTAGAGTCTCCAGATGAAACTGATGAAGGGTATGTGTGCCTTAATAACCATGGCTGACAACCGTTCATTCAAGCAGTATACAGTGATAAGCTGTAGAAATCATTGTGGCTCCTCTAGATCAATAAATCTGTTTAGACCCAGATCAATAAATCTGTTTAGACCTTAGAGCTTTGGAGAAATCTGTGTAGCATACAGAATTTAACTCTCATCATTGAACAAACCTTCCAATTTTAAGAGGAAAGACTGTCTGAGGGGGACGGTTCCAATGTGCTGGTATGTTTTACACCATTGAAACCTCAATTTTCCATTTTCAGACATGAACAACTGTTATAAATGCACGGATGAAACATTTCCAAGCAAAAGCCAGGATTCCTGTATTCCCAAGTATATCACCTTCTTGTCTTATGAAGAACCCTTGGGACTCAG
>NW_015166654.1:19895-23022 GCF_001447785.1 Gekko japonicus | reverse complement strand
ATGAGACGTGTGCACAAAAGGGGAATATAAACCCCTCCAATAAAGCATGTTTTTGAGCAGAAGAAGAGTTGGTTTTTATACCCTGTTTTTCCCTACCTTAAGGAATCTCAAAGCGGCGTACAATCACCCTTCCCCAGCTCTCCCCACAACAGCCACCTTGTGAGGCAGGTGGGGCTGAGAGAGTTCTGAGAGAACTGTGACTGGCCCAAGGTCACTCCGCAGGCCTCAGGTGTCTCAAAGTGGCTTGCAATCACCTTCCCCTCCTCTCCCCACAACAGGCACCTTGTGAGGCAGAGGGGCTGAGAGAGTCCTGAGAGAACCGTGACTGGCCCAAGGTCACCCGGCAGGCTTCATGTGTCGCAGAGTGGCTTCCAATCACCTTCCCCTTCCTCTCCCCACATCAGGCACCTTGTGAGGCAGGTGGGGCTGAGAGAGTCCTGAGAGAACCGTGACTGGCCCTAGGTCACCTAGCAGGCTTCATGTGTTGCAAAGTGGCTTCCAATCCCCTTAGCTTCCTCTCCCCACATCAGGCACCTTGTGAGGCAGGTGAGGCTGAGAGAGTTCTGAGAGAACCGGGACTGGCCCTAGGTCACTCAGCTGGTTTCATGGGGAGGAGCAGGGAATCAAACCGGGTTCTCTCCAGATTAGAGTCTGCCGCTCTTAATCATTGCACCATGCTAGAGTGGAATCGAAAGATGGAGTCAGCATTATGGATTTGTCTACCTCGTTCATTGCAAGGTCTCCCAATGGTTACTCAAGGGGTGGAGAGCATCGAAGAACCTCTGGACTCATCAAATCTCAGAAGCTCGGCAGGATCGGCCTTGGCCAGTATTCGGATGGGAGACTACCAAAGAATACCAGGGTTGTGATGTGGAGGCAGGCAATGGGAAAGCATCTATGAATATCTCTTGACTTGGAAACCCCACCACGGGTCACCATAAGCAGGCCTGTAGCTACGGTGGGGCTTTGGGGGGCTCTTCCCCTTTTCTTAACACCACAGTCTCACGAGAATTTTTTCCAATCTTTTACAAACACTTTTTAAAGGTGTGTACACCTTTAAGCAGAGTGGGGTACTGTAGTTGACTAACTCCCACACTGAGCAAGGGGGTTGGAGTAGGTGACCTCTAGGATCCCTTCTAACCCTGTGTCAAGAAATTGGCCACCTTGAAGAGAGTTTTTATGCCTAAGGGTTAGCTTTCTTGACTATAGAAGTAATCACCCCCCATCTACCAGCTTGTTCTCAGAATGGTTGGTTAGGCTGGCAGCAGTAATTAACTTGCAGCGGCTGGGAACTGTCATCCAAAGTGGTTGACAGCTTGCAGTTTAGAGATCTATCCTGGTTTATGGCTTCCTATTGGTTCAACGGCTTGTCTTTCTGCACTGAGAACTTCCGCCCTACCAGAAAAAGAAATTGCCCCACAAGCCGAAATATCCTGGCTACGGGCCTGGCCATGTCAGATGTGATTTGATGGCGAGAACAAACAAAAAAATACCCACATGGATTTATGTCATATTATCTCATTCTGAACATGGCCAAGAATGTGGATAGAAAAAGATATAGCATGAGGCCATGAACAGAGGTTGGATTTTTCTCCAAACCTGGGCGAACCCCCAGGCTCTCAGAAAAGTCTGAAAAGGAGTGGGGGAGTGGGAGGAGACTAGGATTTCTAAACCCCCAAGCATAAAGAAAAAACCTCCGAGGTCTTGTGAAGGCTCATCCGGAGATCAGCCACCTTCTTGGTAGTTGCCTACCAACGCCCAAGTGCATCAGCCCTTTAGGGAGAGGGCTGCCAGGAGGGAAAGAAAGCAGCAGCCAGAGGAAGTGGGTGCTGAGCACCAAGGACGAGGGAGTTCACAGCTGGATTGGCCCTTGGCAGCCCCCTGTCCATTTCGTACACATATCTCTCATGTGCGGGGCCATGGCTCAGTGGTACAGCATCTGCTTGGCATGTAGAAGGTTGCAGCGTCAGTCTTTGGCATCTCCTGTTAAAAGGACCAGTTTGTAGGTGGTGGGAAAGACCTTTAGCTTAGATCTTGGGGAGCTGTTGCCAGTCTGTAGACAATACTGACCTTGAAGGACTTCTGTTGCCCCAGAAGGTCGGACCAGAACCAACGGGTTGAAATTAAATCAGAAGAGTTTTCAGCTAAATATTAGGAAGGACTTCCTGATATGTAAGGCAGTTGTTCATTGGAACAGGCTTCCTTGGGAGGTGGTGGGCTTGCCTTCTTGGGAGGTTTTTAAGCAGACGCTAGATGGCCATCTGACATCAGTGCTGATTCTGTGAACTTAGGCAGATCATGAGAGGGGAGGGCAGGGAGGGTTGCCTCAGTGCTTAGTTCTCGTGGCCCTTTCTTACACGCCCAGTGAAATGCTGATCACCACTTTGGGGTCAGGAAGCAATTTTTCCCCCAGGCCAGTTTGGCCGGGGATCCTGGAGGGTTTTTTGGTCATCTCCTGGGCATGGAACAGCAGTCACTGAGGGTGTGGGCAGGGAGGTATTTGTGAAGTTCCTGCATTGTGCAAAGGGTTGGACTAGATGACCCTGGAGGTCCCTTCCGACTCTATGATTCTATGACCGATGGTCTAATTTAGCACAAAGCAGCTTCATGTGTTCATATGTACTGATTGGAGCCCCTGCTTGGTGACAGAGCCTCTGCTTGACATGCAGAAGGTCCCAGGTTCAATCCCCGGCATCTCCAGTTGAAAAGATAGGAGGTGATGGGGAAGGCCTCCGCCTGAGACCCTGGAGAGCGGCTGCCAGTCTGAGTAGACAATACTGACCTCGATGGACCCAGGGCCTGATTCAGTATAAGGCAGCTTCATGTGTGTGTATGGGGAAGAAGGCTTGGGTGGTGAATGTGGAGCAGTATTCAATCACACAAGCTCCCTTTCCTCTGTGATGCAATAAGGGAGTTCTTTTTGTGACGCTTTGATCTCCAATGTCTTGTTTGCACACGCAAGTCAATGGGGCAGCACACATTTTATGTATGTCGGGAAACTGAGCAGATCCGTGGGCCGTCATTGGAAGGCATCCTCCGCTCGAAATGTGGACAGGCTGGAAATTGGGCCTGTCAGTTTGAGGATTTGTAAAGGGTGCTAGACAAATGGGGGTGGGCGGGCAGGGCC
>NW_015166654.1:4028-19427 GCF_001447785.1 Gekko japonicus | reverse complement strand
GGGGGGTGCCAGAAGGTATCCTCGCCTAGTGTGCAAAAAAACCTGGGGCCGTCCCTGGGGGTGGGAGTGAAGGTTATGCTTGGAACTATAAGAAGCTGAGGACTGTTGCTTTGTTTTATTATTTTACATGGTGAGTTTGCAATAGAATGGAGCCAAAATGTGGGAGGGGGACATCTTGCAAGGGGGTTACCCTGGTCAGGAATGCACCCACCATTTGGTTAATATTCAGGACTGAAACACAGAAGGTGAAGATTTCTGCATCTCAGTCCATCCATTCAGTGCATGGTACAGGCTTCTGCAGCATCAACTTGCCTTGGGGCCCTGCAGAAAAATGAGAGAGACTTAACCCTTTAACGTCTACTTTGCTTCAGTGTTCCAAACTGTCTCTACTATTAGCATTTTATTTGTTTGTCTGTTTTATAACCCACACCCTCTCCTAAATGGAGGACTCGAGGCAATTCACAATGTACACAGCATAGCATTAAAACTACAATACATAACAGAAGAAGAGGAGATTGGATTTATACCCCACCCTTCACTCGGAGTGTCAGAGTGACTTACAATCTCCTTCCCTTCCTCTCCCCACAACAGACCCCCTGTGAGGTAGGTGGGACTGAGAGAGCTCTTTTGAGGCCCTTGAGAGAACAGCTCTGAGAGAACTGGTGAGTGACCCAAGGTCACCCAGCTGGCGTCATGTGGAGGAGTGGGGAATCAAACCTGGTTCTCCCAGATTAGAGTCCACACACTTAACCGCTACACCAAACTGTCTCTCTAAAACCAATAAATACAAATCAATTCAATGAAACAGATTCTAGTTCAAATTCAACCGCTCATCACTCTGGAAGAAATCTGGACAGCTAGCCAGCTCCTCCGTTCTCTTGGTTAATCAAATGCTGGACAAAACAAGGCAGCCTTGCATGCCCTATGGAATCTCAATAGATCCCACAGGGCATGAACCTCGGGGAGCTATAGCCACTGATGGACCTCTGCTCCATATGCTTATCTAATTCCCTTTTGAAGCCGTCCATGCTTGTAGCTGCCACCACTTCCTGTGGCAGTGAATTCCAAGTGTTAATCACTCTTTGGGTGAAGAAGTACTTCCTTTTATCCGTTCTAACCCGACCGCTCAGCAATTTCATGGAGTGCCCACGGGTTCTTGTATTGTGAGAAAGGGAGAAAAGTACCTCTTTCTCTACCTGCTCTTTCCCATGCATAATCTTATAAACCTCAATCATGTCACCCCTCAGAATCAAACCTGGTTCTCCCAGATTAGAGTCTGCACACTTAACCGCTATATCAAACTGTCTCTCTAAAACCAATAAATACAAATCATTTCAATGAAACAGATTCTACTTCAAATTCAACTGCTCATCAGCTCTGGAAGAAATCTGGACAGCTAGCCAGGTCCTCCGTTTTCTTGGTTAATCAAATGCTGGATAAAACAAGGCAGCCTTACATGCCCTATGGAATCTCAATAGATCCCACTCTATGCCCTGTTGTTGGTCCTCCGGAGGAACTGGTTGTCCACTGTGTGAGACCGGGTGCTGGACTAGATGGACCACTGGTCTCATCCAGCAGGGCTCTTCTGATGTTCTTATGAAGGCCTTGGCCTCTATGCCCTGTTGTTGGTCCTCCAGAGGAACCGGTTGTCCACTGTGTGAGATGGAATGTTGGACTAGATGGAGCACTGGTCTGATCCAGCATGAATCTTCTGATGTTCTTATGAGGGCCTCAACCTCTCTGCCCTTTTGTTGGCCATCCAGTGGAACTGGTTGGCTACTGTGTGAGACAGGCTGCTGGAGTAGATGGACCACTGGTCTGATCTAGCCGGGGACTTCTTATATTCTTACAAAGGCCTCAACGTCTCTGCCCTGTTGTTGGCCCTCCAGAGGAACTGGTTGGCCCCTGTGTGAGACAGGAGGCTGGACTAGATGGACCACTGGTCTGATCCAGCAGGACTATTCCGATGTTCTTATATGTATGAGCCCTTGTGGGGGGGCTGTAAAATGGGATAAAGGGCCGGTCTGTTGCGAGTGAGGGTAAAAAAGTATTGCCCTCACTCAGAACAGCCTTTCCAAATGTGCAGACAGAAAGTATAACAGAAGCATTTCCTCACTGTTGATGATATCCTCCCACGCTTACAAGCTTCCCGCACTAAACTTAGAGCCTTGTTTGGTTTTTCTGCCTGCCATCTGCATTGACTTGACGCCTCCTCACTGGGAATAAAGAACGTGCTTTCTGGTGTGCAGATGTCTTAAAAGCAACGTTGTTGAATTTTGAGCATGCATGCGTGCGATCGGTTTGTGTCTCAGCCGGGAAAGAAGTCTGTTTCAGGGGCCAGTCAAAAGCATGCACCGTGTTTTGCCGTGCGTTGTTGGTTGTGCCAAACAGCTCTACCCTCCCTATCAGCACCTTCTTGTATTTTCCATCCCCCTCTCCCACTCCTCACTTTCGATTTTTGCTTTCCCCAGCTGTGCAAAGCAGGGGACGGAAAGCATTGAGGAACACGCAGACAAAACTGAAAGAGGGGCCATTGTCTTATCCTTACTGGTATTGTAGCTGTTCTGCATCTTTAGATGAAGAGGGGGGGGAATCAAGGCTATTTTTGGGCAGGAACGCACAGGAACGTGGAGTTCCGGCTGGCTCCCAAGTTGGCCACGCCCAGCAGGAACTCATTAGCATAACAGGCCACACCCAACAGCAGGAACTCATTAGGATTGGCTACATTAGGGGTGTGTGGCCTAACATGCAAAGGAGTCCCTGCTACAAAAAAGCCCTGGGTTTTGACAACAAACAAGGTAAACAGAATAAGAAGCAAAAGGTGGGTGTGGCTGGATGACCACACTTCTGGTAACATGGGGGTGCGGCCTAATATGCTAATGAGTGGTGCTGTCAGGGGTGTGGCCTAATATGCTAATGAGTTTCTACTGTTGGGTATGGCCTATTATGCTAATGAGTTCCTGCTGGGCTTTTTCTACAAAAAGGCCTTGATTGCCGGATTTTATGGCAGTGTCCAGAGCATGCAGGTTTCACTTCCTTTGATCTCTCTGCTTTATGGTAGCTGTCTGCATAGTTTTATGGCCATTTTATGGCCCCTTGGGGGGGGGTTACTCTGCAGTCAGTATGGGCCGTGGCTGAGGGTATTTGAATGTGGTTTTGAGCCACATCTTTTTCTGTTCCTGTGATGGAGTGAATGCTAGATGCAGGCTGAGCCCCACAACAGGCAGTAACGGAGCTCTCCGCCCCATTTCCTCCACCTTGGTCCTTTCTGCATTTGCCTGCCACTCCGGATTTTCTCGGTGGTCGAGTCGAGGCAATTTAAGTCCGCAGCAAAACAGCATCCAAATAACCCAAGGCAACAGCAGGCTGAAACCGGGCTGAGCACTGAAGGGAGGTAAGGTAATGCAGAGCAGGAAAAAATACCAGAATAAAAAGAAAGTTGAAATTAGTTTTAGTGCAGAACTGGGGGGGGGGGGACTGGATTAAAAAGAAGTCTGAATTCGATTTTAGTGCAGAAATGACTGGATGACATCACGATGAACACGGGCTAAAAGGAGAGTGCGGAAAGGGCATAGCCCCTCTGTAGACTGCCCAAAATTAGCCCTGCCGGCAATCAATCAAACTGAAAGTGGCGTGCAATGTAGAGGGGAATTTCCGTTCAAACAGCGTAGTGAATGCTAGATGCAGAATGGGCCTGGAACCAATGTTCGCTCTGAGCTGTGGAGTCTTGTGAGCAAAAAAATCCCACTTTGTGAGCGACTGGCATTAAAGTGGTGAGCGAGCGATTTGGCTGCTGCACAAATTAGTTTGGTGCGGAGCCCTCCCTTCCTGAGCTGAGACAAAAAACGTGTGAGCCAGAAGATAAAAACCCGCGAGCTAGCTCACGCTCACTCAGCTGAGAGGGAACACTGCCTGGAACCGCTTCACTAAGGAGGGATCGTGGGTACCACAGAGCGCTGCCACTCGCACATGACTCGGTTGAGCGCCCGCTAAAGGTGTTGTTTCCAGACGCGGACGAGACTCGCGGTAAAACCAGTCTGCTGATTGTTTGCCGAGAGCTGGGCTTTAATGTTTGGGAAAAAATCATATTTCCGTGGAAATGAGAGCGCGCGGGCACAAAGTTTAGTTAATGGAGCGGGCCTCTGCCGAGGCCAATCTACAGCAGATGATAAAGGCAACATATATTAGCTATGCATGAACATTGGCAAGAGTACCGCTTCGGCATTGTGTGGCAGTGGGGGGCTCTGGCAGAGACCGTTAAGGCTCCCGCCGCGTATCTATTGTGCTTTCTGTTTTCCTGTTTTGTATCTATCACCATGGCAGCGGAGAGTCTGTTCAAAAGTTTCCTGGTGGGGGAGGCGGGGAGGGGGAAATCAGTCGCAAACCCACTCGAACGCAGGTTGCATAGATTTCGGGAACCTTTTGAATGCACGGTCAGCGGTGTGCCGGGAAAAGGGGGGGCTGAACCACACAGTGAAATGGACAGACGTCATTCCGGGCCCTGCGGGTCATTCCGACGACACTCCAGGATAACGACTACGGAGTGGTGTCGGCACCGCTTAACAGAGGAGCGTGCGAGGTCACCCATGTAGGACGAACACACGGAAATACCATGCGGGGGAGGCGCTCCCTCTACGGTGCTTAAACGAAATGGGGGTTAAGCCACGTGAGATCAAAGCCACCTTGAGTTTATAAGGAAAATGGGGGTAAAAGCATGTGAGATCGAAGCCGCCTCGAATCCGGCAGTCTTTCTTTCCCCGGTTTTGCTTTCCGAGGGAAGCGCAGAGGGCCGCACTGGGTTCTGAGCGTTCCTCCGTGCGTATTCATTGGGCCCACCCCTCCTTAGCTTCGCCACCAGTGAAGGTGAAGATGCTTCCAGAACAATCTCTGGCACTCGAGAGGCTTCTCAAAGCTCTTCAAGACTGGAGGGGTAGCCTCTGATCTCTCTCACGAACGAATTGGAGTCGGACGTGCATACGCGGCTCGTTTTTTTTAAAAAATAGTTTATTTAACGTTTTCCATTACAAAAAAGTTAACAAAATATACAATCTTCACAACACATTTTTTTTTGGAGTTTTCCTTATATATTTTGCTTTATCCATCTATCTATTTTTTGCCATCTTTCTTTGAATATTTTTTCTTCTTTTCCTGCTAGTATCATATTTATCTTATCCATTTCTTTTATTTCCAAATTTTTCATAGTTAATTCTTCTCTGTTTGGTACTCTATCTGATTTCCAACATTTCGCTGTAAGTATTCTAGACATAGTCAATATATATAGTATCAAACATGAATCGTTATAATTTATCCCATCTGGTAACATATTGAGTAGATCTACTTCTGGTTCTAACTTTAGATCTATTTCAGTTATTTCTAATATTACTTGTTTCATAGTTTTCCAAAATTTATTTATCTTTTCACATCTCCACCATATGTGATAATATCGGTTTTTGATGGGTTGCAATGCTGGTTTGTCAGCTTGGGGAACAAGGGCAGAAGGCTCGAAGCGGGTCAGGGGTCCCCAACGTGACGCCCACGGACACCTCTACTGGCACCCACCAAGTGGGGTTTTTTTAGAATATGGGCAGGGCCCAGTGACGCGACGCTCCCTCTGAGCTGTGGAGTCTTGTGAGCAAAGATTCTACTTTGTGTGCTACCGGCATTAAAGTGGTGAGCGGGCAATTTGGCTGCTGCCTAAATTAGTTTGCTCTGGAGCCACCTCCTTCCTGAGCAAAGACCAAAAGGTGTGAGCCGGAGGCTACATAACTGTGAGCTGGCTCACACTAACTCAGCTTAGAGGGAACATTGGTCCAAGCCCATAGCCAGGTTTTTTTAAATTTTTTTTGGGGGGCTTTAAATAAGTCAGGGGGCAGCCTGCACCCACCCAAGGGAGCGCCTGTGCTGGATGGGAAGTTGGAGGGGCTTGGTGGTGAGTCGGAGGGGGGCAGGCCCCAAGATCCCCCACTGTAGCTACAGGCCTGCACTGCTCCCCACAACAGACACCTTCTGGGACAGGTGGGGCTGAGAGAGCTCTGAGAGAACTGTGACCAATGCCCCCTCTAAGCTGTGGAGCCTTGTGAGCAAAAATTCTACTTTGTGAGCTACCGGCATTAAACCTGTGAGCGAGCGATTTGGCTGCTGCTGCGTCAATGAGTTTGCGCCGGAGACCTCCTTCCTGAGCGGAGACAAGAATGTGTGAGCCGGAGGCTACAAAATCTGTAAGCTGACTCACACTAACTCAGCTGAGAGGGAACACTGCCAGTGAGGGTCCTGCCCGGCGAGGCTTTGGACTGTCACCAAAATACAGCACTGTGTGATGAAAGGTAAGCTACAGCAGCCAATTTGTTGCTGACTGCACCCTCGACCCATGTGTCAGAATCTCAAAGGTGCCCACAGGCTCAAAAAGGTTGGGGACCCCTGAAGTAGGCGAAGACCCTGCTGGAATGCAAAGAGTTGAGAAGGACCACTTGCTAGACCAGTGCAGGATCCTAGTTCCACTTGGTTGGTTTTCTTCCTCTGGAGGGGCCATGGTTCAGTGGTAGAGCATCTGCTTGGCATGCAGAAGGTCCCAGGTTCAGTCCCCAGAATCTCCAGTTTAAAGGGCCAGGCTGGAGGTTATGGGAAAGACCTTGACCTGAGACCCTGGCTCACTGGTAGAGCATCTGCTTGGCATGCAGAAGGCTCCAGGTTCAATCCCCGGCATCTCCAGTTAAAAGGAACAGGTGGTAGGTGATGGGAAGGACCTTGACCTGAGACCCTGGCTCACTGGTAGAGCATCTGCTTGGCATGTAGAAGGTCCCAGGTTCAATCCCCGGCATCTCCAGTTAAAAGGGCCAGGCAGGAGGTGATGGGAAGGACCTTGACCTGAGACCCTGGCTCAGTGGCAGAGCATCTGCTTGGCATGCAGAAGGTTCCAGGTTCAATCCCCGGCATCTCCAGTTAAAAGGATCAGGCAGTAGGTGATGGGCAATACTTCTGCCTGAAATCCTGGAGAGCTGTTGCCGGTCTGAGTAGACAATACTTTTTTTGCTATTTTTCATATGTGCATGTGTATGTGCAAATGGAAGCCATGGCAACCTCTGGTGACTGACCCCTGCTGGGGTCTTGAGGATATTCAGAAAGGTGGCTGAATATAGCCTGCCCCCACCTCCCGACTGCTGGTATTTGAAGAAGGTCTCCCAAGTGGTTAAGATGCTGAACTGCAGGCTGTGGAAGGTCGGTAGTTCAGCAGTTCGAGACCCGGGTGCTGCATGACGGAGTGAGCTCCCGTCTCTAGTTCCAGCTCCTGCCAACCCAGCAGTTCGAAAGCAAGAAATTGCAAGTAGATAAATAGGTACCACTTCGGTGGGAAGGGAACAGCGTTCCGTGCGCCTTGGTGTTTAGTCATGCCGGCCACATGACCACGGAAACGTCTTCGGACAGTGCTGGCTCTTTGGCTTGGAAACGGAGATGAGCACCACAACCCTAGAGTCGGATTCGACTGGCTATCGAGCAAGGGAACCTTTACCTTTCCCTCCCTACTGCTGGTATTCAAAGAAGGTCTCCCATCCAAATACTTGCCAGAGATCGAGCTTGCCTGGCCTATCCACGTCAGGGCAGCAATGCTGACTTTGATGGACTGATGGTCTGATTCCGTAAAAGGCAGTGCCATGTGCAGATGCCAAGATGTTCTGCAGAGGAAAGTCTGTTCCTTTTCCTGGTTACTATCGATGATGGGAAAGAGCTTTGAAGGACCTGGGTTCATGTACCCAAGGAGCGACCTTCTCTCGAATTGTGGAAGTTGCTCCCAGGATACTCCTTTGTGAGGATTCCATTGACCATCTTGATGCAACATTTTAGACCAGCAGAAGTTGCCCAGAGGCCTGGAGAAGAGGAGGTCGAGGGGGGGACAGGATTGCTCTCTTTAACTATTTGAACGCTGTCGCTTAGAGGAGGGCAGGGAGCTGTTCCTGTTGGCAGCAGAGGAGAGGACTCGCAAGAATGGGTTTAAATTAAGGGCAGGAAGGTACCGGCTGGATCTTAGGAAGAACCTTTTTTTGCAGTCAGAGGGTGCAGGCCAATGTTCCCTCTAAGCTGTGGAGTCTTGTGAGCAAAAATTCTGCTTTGTGAGGTACTGGAATAAAAGTTGTGAGCAAGCGATTTGGCTACTGCATAAATCAGTTTGCTCTGGAGCCATCCTCCCTGAGCTGAGACAAAAATCTGTGAGCCGGAGGCGAAAAAACTGTGAGCTAACTCACACTAACTCAGCTTAGAGGGAACACTGGTGCAGACACACTGTCCCTTTGATCGGGATTCACCACTGTTTCCTCCCGCATTTAAATTTTCTGTTCACACGCGCCAGTCTGCAGTAAGAGGGATGGCTCTGTAGACATGCAAATCCGGAACAAAATATTCCCGTTTCAATTAAAGCGGGAACAAGGTGCATTTACAGTGCCGTGTGACAGCAGCCAGCGTTCTGCAACACTGGAATCGGCTGCCTCCATCCCCTTTACTGCATTGTGAGTTCAAGCTGGAGGTTGCCTAGACGGACCCTGTCCATGGTGCTGAAGAACTCCATAATGCCAAAGACCATTGAGTACCTTCTTGCACAGTACCAAAGGCGTCTGGCTCCTGAGTGGGGTAACCCATTAAGCCCGTTGCCACCGACCTCCTTTCTTTTTGTGGGAAGGAAAAAGAAAAATATGTTCCCGAACAAGAGGCTTAACAATACTTTTTACAAATTGCATGCTTAATATGTCAACACTCTTGCCCCGACAGCGGGATCCCATTGAAGAGAGCCGAGCTCTGTTTTCGTGTCGGCTCTCCTTAACGCTGAATGTGGGGGAAAGTGAATAATGGAAAGATTGCACCATAGATGCTCACCTTCTGGGAAGAAATGCTTTTTTCCAGCTCTCCTCTTCCCGTGGAGGAGAGAGCGGCTCGTTGTGAAAGGGAAACTCCTGTGCATGGTTATGGGGGCAATTTGGCGTGTTTGGCACCAGCTGCCAAGTGGCAAAGTGGCAGCGTCAAGAGTTTTTGGGTAGAGATTCAAGACTAGGCTTGGCAGTGAGACCTTAGGTTCAATGGAAATAACAGTCTCCCATTTCAGGAGATGGATTAAACTTGGGAGGGGGGGTGTCTCCAAAAGGAGATTTGGAAGACCTTGAGGGATGAAATGGCCAAGGAAGACTAAAGATTAGGGGGATATGTGATGTGAACGTTTATACACCATCTGCCCTCTAATATCTCATTCCAGCCCTGGAACAAAGTCCGGCCCAAGTTTTTGTGGTTGATGGAGGTGGAAGGTGCTTGTCAATTTGCAGCCGATTCATGCTGACCTCGTAGAGTTTTCAAGGCGAGAGACATTCAGAGGTGGTTTGCTCCAGGGGAACTGATCTCTGTAGTCTGGAGAGGAGCTGTTGTTCAAGTCCCACCTGGAGGCTGGCTTCCCTATTTGGAGAGTGGATTGTATGGCATTATACCCCACTGAGGTCTCTTCCCTCCCTAAGGCACGCCCACCCCAGACTCCACCCCCGAAATCTCAGGTATTTCCCCACCCAGAGCTGGGAACCTCAGTAGGTATAATCAGGGGTCATTTCCTGCAGGAGCGCACAGGAGCGGAGCTCCGGCAGTAAAGAGCCCAGGGGGCGGGCACATGCAACAAGCCCCACCCCCTGCTCCCAGCAGCCCTCAGTCAGAGCAAGAAGCAGCCAGGTAAGTTGCAGAGCTCCCCCCGGCCCACCGGCCCCAAACAGTCCAGTGGCACCTTTAAGACCAAGTTTTATTCAGGTACAAGCTCTCCCTCCTCTGCGAGGACAGATCTGCACATTCCCCTCCCCCATAGCTAGCAATCCAAAAGAGTCCAGTGGAGCCTGAGCGGTGGGTGTTGCCTTCTGACACACTTCCAGTGATGCCAGGGGGTGTGGCATATGCAAATGAGTTATGCTAATGAGTTATGCTAATGAGCTCCTGCACCTCTTTTTCTACGAAATGACCCCTGGTCCTTCCCCTCCACTTGCAATCAGGCAAGGAGCTATTTAGGAACCCCTCTTCTTCATCTCCATGCTACCCCTGCAAGGTAGGTCACCCGCGTTCTCCGGATGCTTGGAGGGGGGGAAGGCCGAGAGAGACCACTTCCAATCTGGCCACTTGCAAACCATAGTGTGGCGGAAGGAATCCCCGTGTGACACTCTGCACACCTATTCCCTTCTCCCTAGGTTTGTATCCATTTCCTCAGCCCTCTGTCTGAGCTCTCATCAATTATGGAGCAAGCCAGAGGGGACGGCCTCCTTGCTCCTGCGTTAGATTTATTTCAAGTTATGCCATACTCCCTAGAGTTTCGGGCACCAACTCCAGCTGAGCCTTTGTCCCTTTGAGGCACACAAAGGGAATACTGTAGACTTTCTCTGCCTAGAAAGAGGCATGCTTTTTTTTGTAGCGGGGAAGTTTTCCTACGCTTCTTACTTTGGCCCAGGGTAGAAGTTGGTCCTCCCTCTAGCTGTCATGTCTCTTGACAATCTCAGGCTTTCCATAGAATCATAGAATGTTAGAGTTCGGTAACGACTCCCTTGTAATTTCCACCCATTAGATCTAGTCTTGCAATCCGGAGCAAGAAAGAATAGATCCGCTCCATCTTCTACATGACATCCCTTCAAATACTTGTTGACTGCAATCATGTCCCCTCTAAGCCTTCTCTTTCCCAGGCTAAACATACCCAACTCTTTCAGCCTTTCCCCATAAGACTTGGATTCCAACCCTTTCACCATCCTGGCTGCCCTCTTCTGGATGCACTCGAGCTTGTCAACATCCTTCCTAAAATGTGGTGCCCAAAACTGGACACAGGACTCCAGGTGAGGCCTGACCATAGCCGAACAGAGCAGAACTACCACCTCCCGTGATCTGGACACAATGCTTCTTCTGTTAATGCATCCTAAGATTGCATTAGCTTTCTTCGCAGCCACATCGCACTGCAGGCTCACGTTTAGCTTGTGATCAACCAGAACACCCAGGTCCCTTTCACACGTGCTGCTGTCAAGCCAAGTCCCTCCCGTTCTATATCTGTGCCTTTGATTTTTTTTGTACCTAAGTGTAAGACTTTGCACGTCTCTCTATTGAAATTCATTTTATTTGTCTCCGCCCACTGCTCCAGCCTATCTAGATCATTTTGGATCCTGACTCTGTCTTCTTCAGAATTAACAATCCCACCCAGCTTCGTGTCATCTGCAAATTTGATTAGCATCCCCTCTATGGTTTCCTCCAGGTCATTTATAAAGACATTGAACAACACCGGGCCTAGGACCGAGCCCTGTGGCACTCCACACGAGACTTCCCTCCACGTAGACGCAGAGGGAAATCTCGAGCACTCGCTTTGGGACAGGGTTTGGGAAGGAAGAACATTGACCCATCTGTGCAAAGCTCGGGTGGTGGCAGTTCCCCCCTTCCTTCCCAGCCATCTTTTCAGACCCCGGCAAAGCTAGTCCTGACTTGGATGGCCCAGGCTAGCCCGATCCCATCAGATCTCGGGAGCGAAGCAGGATCAGCCTTGGCTAGGATTTGGAAGGGCAACCTCCAAGGAATACCAGGGTCGTGACACAGGGGCAGGCAAGGGCAAAGCATCCCTGAAATGTCTGTTGCCTTAAAAACTATTTTAATTAGGCAGGGGGAAATCTCCAGCTTAAGCCAACTTAACTCTGAAACGTTTTATAAATCTTAAAGTTCTGCTTATTTAGTATTTGCCTGTTTTAACTATGTATGTCTGGACGTAACCAATGTAGACTTGTTTTCATTTGTTTTCGGTCTGATCTTGGATCATTCAATAAATGAATGGAACTAGAATGAGACTTGTTTTCATCCGTTTTCGGTCTGATCTTGGATCATTCAATAAATGAATGGAACTAGAATGAGCCTAGCTCACCACCTAGTGGTCATAACGCTAAAAGAATTAGAACTTCTGGCTGCCAGACCATCTTAGGATCTCCTGGCTGTTCTACACACACTACCATACAATAATTATTATCACTGTTCTGGCAAAGCTGATTCCTGATGTCAAAAAACCTGGGCATGCTGTTGTGAAGGGCAGAGAGGCTGGACTTCCTCTTCCTGTCTCTTTCATCGGTGGACCAAAGAGGGAGGGGGAGGGTGGTTTCAGCTCCCCCCCCCTTAGCCCTCCCAACCCACATGGCTACTAGTACTCATTGTGATGCATACAAGAATGGAAACCGTAATGTGATAAAAACCATTAAAAACGATTTGGATGGTGTTGCGTACCAAGGGAGACAGTGCGTGTGGTTGGGCTCCCACGTGGCCATGCGGACGGGTTAAGCTTCGCATCCAAAGACAATAGAAGTGGAGGATCCGAGATCTAGCCAGTCGGCCAGCCCGGATCCTAAAAGGAACCAACGGTGGGAGTTGTTTGTAAATAAACCTATCACAGGTGTGTGTGTGCGGTGTGTGTGGTTAAGAATGGGAATATAAGCGGGCCATGGGTCCCACGAGTCATCTCAAGTTTTCCTATGCCTGAATCAAGTACGAGCTGAAATCACTACGCTACGCCTCTCTCTCGGTACTTTATACATCCATTAAAAAAGGAATTGATGGTTAGTATCCCATACCACAGGCAACGTCATGCCCTTGGGCACCGTTACACCTGGGCACTTTTTCTTGTGCCCGCCTAGTATTATTAGAAGGTCGGTGAGCCAAATGGGGCATTTGCCCAGCAAGGCTTTTGATTGGCTGTGCAGATTTTTAAAAACAGTGCTTTGACGGCAGCTGCCCCCACAGCACAAGGATTCACAGTTCCCTCTAAGCTGCACTAGGGGCCCTAGCGTGCAACATTTCAGAGGCCAGCTCAGAGGATTTCTGTTCAGCTCACAACCAAGTCTCCATAGGACACAATAGAGGATGGGGGAACCTCCTTCTGGGGCCCATAGAATTGGACCCCCTGGTCCAATCATTTTGAAACTTGGTGTGGGGGTTGAGGAGAGACACCTGCAGCTATGCTGCAGATTTGGTGTTTCAGCCTTGAAAAACAGCCCTTCCAGCCCCAGATGCCCCTGGATCGATTCTCCATTATAGCCTAAGAGGCCCGTTGACTATAATGGTCCCCTTAGGCTATAATTGAGCTAGGAAAAAACCCACTTTTTTTGCACACCCCTATTATGCTTTTCAGTTTGATTTGTAAGCTGCCTTGAGTCACAGGGAGAAGCGGGTTATAAATATCTGAATAAATAAGTTGTTCGGACAGGTATTTTTTTTCACTCACGAGGTGGCATTTCTGCTCACAAAAATGTGGCGCTTAGAGGGAATATTGATCTTGACTTGGTGAACAAAGTAAGCTGCAGCGGTCCTTTCGTGTCTGGCTCCGCCTCCTGTGGCACCCAGTTTGTGGCTCTGTGCCCACCGCCAGTGTCTGAATTGCAAAGCTGCCTGCAGGCTTGAAAAGGTCTGGGACCCCTGTCACACCATATAAAGCCACATACTGTTGTCCCTTGCCAACTGCAGGCAAAACACCCGATCCTGCAATAAGTTGCTGGCTGCATTAGCAACACTGACGCCCTGATGGAGTTCACAACTAACTTGAGAGCTAGTTTGGTGTCGTGGTTAAGTGCGCGGACTCTAATCTGGGAGAACCGGGTTTGATTCCCCACTCCTCCACTTGCAGCGGTTGGATGACCTTGTGCAAGCCATAGTTCTGTCAGAGCTGTTCTCTCAAGAACAGTTCTCTCAGAGCTTTCTCATCCCCACCTACCTCATAGGGTGTCTGTTGTGGGGAGGGGAAGAAGTTTGTAAGCCCCTCTGAGACTGAGACTGAAGGGCAGGGTATAAATCCAATCCCCCCCCCCTCTTCTTCTACCTATTTATCTACTCACAATTTCTTGCTTTCGAACTGCTAGGTAGGCAGGAGCTGGGGCCAGAGACGGGAGCTCACTCGGTCACGCAGCACTAGGGTCTCGAACTATCAAGCTACAAATCCTCTGGTCTGTGACTCAGTATCATTATGCCCCTGTATAAATAGGTGGTGTGGCCTCACTTGGAATACTGTGTGGGAAAGGGCAAACAAAATGTTTAAGGGGATGGAAAACTTTCCCTGTGAAGAAAAATTAAAGAGGTTAGCCTTTTTTAGCTTGGAAAAAACATCAACGAAGGGGTGATAGGATAGAGTTTGACACAATTATGCATGGGATAGAGAAGGTAGAGAAAGAAGTACTTTTCTTCCTTCCTCACAATCCTTTCTAGTGAGCACTCAATGAGATAAATGAGCAGTAAGTTTAGAACAGTTAAAAGGAAGCACTTCTTCACCCAAAGAATAATTAACACATGGAATTCACTGGCACAATCAGTGGTGGTGGCAGCTACGAGCACAGACAACTTCAAGAGTGGATTAGATAAACATATGGAGCAGAGGTCCATTAGTGGCTATTAGTCAACATCTCCAAATACATCCTTTACTTCCCTACGGTTTCAATCAATGCCAACAGCAATTTTGGAGGGACACTTTAATCAAACTCCATTGGCCCATCGTCTATGTATTTGTGGCACCCATGTACTCGAGGACTTACCTCATTATATTTCTCTCTTGCCCACTGTACTCCAGTCCATAGGCTAAATTTTAGCAGGTATTATATCTGGTCTTTGTGTATACCCATTCGAGGATCGTGTATACCCATTCGAGGATCTGAAACTGATGCATATGTTTCTTACAAAGTTTCATTATTTGCCCTTGCTTCAACAGGAATGGGGATTATGTAGGTTACTGTATTAAATTAGACTTTTGTATATTCTGATATTAGCCTATACCTTGTTTATAGTCTGTATTTTTATTGCTGAGTGTTTTGTGAGAGAGCCAGTTTGGTGTAGTGGTTAAGTGCGTGGACTCTAATCTGGGAGAACCGGGTTTGATTCCCCACTCCTCCACTTGCACCTGCTGATGTGACCTTTGGTCAGTCACAAGCTCTGGCACAGCTGTCCTTGAAAAAGAGCAGTTTGTGTCAGAGTTCTCTCAGCCCCACCCACCTCACAGGGTGTCTGTTGTGGGGAGGGGAAGGGAAAGGAGTTTGTAAGCCACTCTGAGACACCTTTGGGTAGTGAAGGGCAGGGTATAAATCCAATCTCTTCTTCTTCTTCTTCTTCTTGTAACCTTGTAACGGCCAATGGCTAATTACAATGAATCAAACTGAACACCAGGTATAGATGGAGCACCGTGTGGGGCAGTGATGCTCTATATTCTTGGTGCTTGGGGGGCAGTGGTGGGGGACTTCTGGAATCCTGGCCCTACTGGTGGAGAGCCAGTTTGGTGTAGTGGTTAAGTGCAAGGACTCTAATCTGGGAGAACCAGGTTTGATTCCCCACTCCTCCACTTGCACCTGCCTGGAGGACCTTGGGCAAGCCGTAGTTCTGATAAGAGCTGTTCTTGAAAAAGAG
>NW_015166654.1:0-609 GCF_001447785.1 Gekko japonicus | reverse complement strand
TCCTTCCTTCTCCCCCCACCACACTGGGACTCAAGGTGGATCACACAGAGAAAGTAAAATACTGTCAATGGGACGGGGCCTCCAACAAGCAATGCAATAGGATCTGTGTTGTCGAAATCTGGAACGGAGACTTCCCTCCCTCCCTCCCTCCCTCCTTCCTTCCTTCCTTCCTTCCTTCTCCCCCCACCACACTGGGACTCAAGGTGGATCACACAGAGAAAGTAAAATACTGTCAATGGGACGGGGCCTCCAACAAGCAATGCAATAGGATCTGTGTTGTCGAAATCTGGAACGGAGACAGAGCTGAAACGACACACATGTATTAATGTGACGCGTTAAATGATGCTGAAAATTACAAAGTGGGGTATTACTTACAGCGACAGATGGCGTGAACTGTATACAGTAGCAGGATCCACAGTCCTCCGCTCTTTACCCTGCATGATACGACCCCGTTTTCCTGTGTCGAAAAAGCCCTCTTGGGTCATTCCGTTTTGCCTAGTTTGCAGAAAGTCAGGGGGGCGGGAACCTCCCCGATCTCCTCAGTTGGGTTACCAGCTCTGGGTTGGAGAATACCTGGAGGTCCTGGGGAGTGTGGGGTTTGGGGAGGGG
>NW_015166653.1:19742-24239 GCF_001447785.1 Gekko japonicus | reverse complement strand
AATCGAAATAGTACCTTAATGGAAGACAACTATAAAAAACCACAATACTTTACAGAAATGGATAAATTAATACGGAAATTTATATGGAATTCGAAAAGAGCAAGAATTAAACTTAAGTCACTTCAAGATAGAAAAGATAGAGGTGATAGAGGTGGATAGAAAAGATAGAGGTGGATTCGGTTCACCAAACTGGAAGATTTATTATCAAGCAGCATGTTTAGAATGGATTAAGGACTGGATCAATTTGCAAGATGAAAGATGTTTGAAACTAGAAGGATACGATCTAGTCATGGGTTGGCATGCCTATATTTGGTATGATAAAGATATATCCCACCAACACTTTAAAAATCATATTACAAGATCAGCTTTACTTAGTGTACGGAAATTAATAAAAGAGCAATTTTATACAGAGATAACAAAATGGGTGTCACCCTTGGAAGCCTTTGTAAAACCATCGTTCTTAACCAATTATAATAAAGAATCTTACTTTTTACAGTTTCCAGGTAAAATATTCAACACAAATATTTCTGGAGCAAAGGGTACAGAACATTTTAAATTATTTTGCAAAATTTCATGGATCCAAAGCCAATATTTTTTTGCTTTATCACATAACCACCACATATGGTCAAAAGATCCGACATGGTCTTTTCATGTTGCAGTTTACCGCAGCCCATCACCTCCAGGGTAGGAAGACATCACTAAAAAATGGGGATCTCTTGGCCATGCCTGTACCGATTCCCACGGGGCAGTTGCAGGAGTGTTTTGGAGCAAAGGAAACCCTCATCCCACTGACGGGGATTCAGTCAACTCCATGTCCTTCTCGTGTTCTCCCCCTCTGTCTCACCTGGCCAAAACCTCACCAGAAAGAGCATTGCCAGGGGGTGGGTCCCAGGGGCGGGGCAAGCGGTGGAAACAGGAGGGGCAAGCAGCAGCCAGAGGTCAAGATGACTGACAGAAACTTGCCTTATTTGCCTGATCCCGCGGGACTCCAGTCCGATTGACACTAGTAGGGCTCTCTGGAACAGTTTCTGTCAACCCAGTAAAGCAACCACTCCCTCCCTCCCTCCAAACACTTTCCCCCTGTGGCAACTCCCATGTCCTGCATCTGACCATGTGTTTTGGCCATTAGAGAGAGTTCGATGCTTTAACGTACTCAAGTCTTCCTTTGGATGCAAATCTGTCTCTCGGATCCTGCTGCACCCGCTCTTTTGGATTACTCTACTCTAACCAGGCCTCATGTCCTGCAGGAGCGCGCCGGAGCGACACTCCGGCAGTAAGGAGGCCAGGGGAGGGCACATGCAGCAAGCCCCACCCCCTGCTCCCAGCAGCCCCCGCCTTTCCCGCCCACTGGCTGACTCAGCGGAGCACTGTCGCGAGCTCCGCCTCGGCCTCCTGCACTTCCTCCTGCGCCACTCGCTGCTGCAATAGCAACTGGCCCCGCTGCCACTGCTGCTCACCACCGCCTCGTCTTCCTCCTCCCACTGGGCAGCATCCACCACCTCCTCCCCCACCGCCCCGGCAGGCTCCCTGGCAGTGCCAGCGCCTCCTCCACCCCTCGCCAGAAGATGCCCCGGGTGCCCCACGCTGCCAGTGCCTTGCCGGTCTAGGTGACTGCTGCTGCTTGTCCTCCTGCCGGCATCTCCCTCGGCCTGCCGACCCCGCTGCTCCCCCGGCTCTCCTGCGCACAAAGCATGCAAAGAGGTGGGTCCCCCAAGACTGGTGTGGCTTCTCTAGGGCTGTGCACTTACTTGAGCAGCTGGGATGTGCGCATCCCTGGAGGCGTGCAAGAAGCGCAGCGCCTGGCTCGCAAGCATGGGCTGCTCTACATGGGCCAGTTGGGAGGGGGAGTTTTTCTCTGAGAAAAAAGAAAAGTTTTTTTCTAAGGAAATGTGTGTGTGTGGGGGGTAAGCACCTGCTGCACATAGAGCCCGGGGGGGGGTGCTTTTGGGTAAAGATGTGGTTCAGAGGTTCTGACCCTGAGCATGTGTGGAGCGTCTCACCTGAAAACAAGGGTTGTATTTGAAAATAATAGGAAACATGCTTTTTAGCATTTATGGGATCGCAAAATGGGTTTTGTTTGTTTTAGAGCGCATGCGTAAAAGGACTTTGAACATATGTGGAATAGCCTTCACTGCTGGAGAGAAAAGTATGTTATTTTCTTTTAAAAAAACAACAAAAATCCACGCACTGTGGTTAAAGGGCCCCTAAGCATTTGGCAGTATGTGTTCCCTGAGCTGGACAAAGGTATATGTGTTTTAAAAGGCCATAGCCAGGCCTCTGAGCACGTGCAGAGTGTAGTTCCCTGAGCTGGACAAAGAGTCTGTTTTAAAAGCCTTTTGGCCAGTTTCCTCTGAGCCATTCCATGGAGCTGCCAGGCAGTCTTCTCTCTCAGCTGAGTGAGTGTGAGCTAGCTCACCATTTTTTAGCCCTTGGCTGACACATTTTTGTCTTCGCTCAGGAAGGATGGCTCCAGAGCAAACTAATTTCGGCAGTAGCCAATCACCTGCTCACAACTTTAATGCCAATAGCCACAAAGTAGAATTTTTGCTCACAGGACTCCACAGCTTAGAGGGAGCATTGCTGCCAGGTCCCATCTTGTAGGAATTCTTATTATGTAGCGCAGTCACTCGGCATGGCACAGAGTAGCTATCAGAAAGGCAGGTCCCGGCCCTGAGCTGCTTACCAACCAGAATTCAACCCATGGGAGGACTACAGAGGGCTAGGAGAAAGTTGCAGACATTTCAGTTCAGACCTGTGTGTGTTACGTGTAGGACCTTTGAGCATGTGCAAAGGGCCTTCTCTGAATGGTACTTTCTTTTCTCTGAGATTTTTGGGGTGGAGCCTGAGCGGTGGGTGTTGCCTTCTGACACACTTCCTGCGATGTCAGGGGGTGTGGCATATGCAAATGAGTCATGCTAATGAGTAGTGCTAATGGGCTCCTGCACCTCTTTTTCTACGAAAGGAGCCCTGACTCTAACCCAGTCTCCATCGTCATTCCCAGTCTCCCTCGGAGCCTTGTCCTTTTCTTTCTGAGACCGTCCCTTTCCCCTTCCCTTCTGCCAAGTGCTGAAACCCAAATGTGCAGCTCTCGAATACCAACTGGTGGCTAGTAGGAAGTTTTGTCTCTGTGGTGAGAGTCCCACAGAGGTGGGGCTGATATAGGCCTGTGTGAGTCCTGCCCCTTTCCTGAAAACGGCCAGTCGCCTTTAAGTCTGGTTGGAAGATTCATGGGGCAGGGAACAGCCAATCAGGGCCTTCGGAATATTGGGAGAGCAGGAGTTAGAGCCCCCCCCCCAAGACAATCAAACTGCCGTTTTCCTTCCATGAGCCGCCAGGGAGGCCGGTTTGGGTTATTTCCTGGGCGGCAGGAGACAGGGCTGGCCTCTGGGTCTCTGTCTTCAGAGGAAGCCGGCCGGCCGAGGGTGATGCCCAGGAAAGGCTCACACCTACTGTGCATCCTTCAGTTTACCAAGATCAAGGGACGGGCCGTGGTTCCCGTGAAAAGTATCCCGGCAGGTCTCCCCCTGGGGTTCCTTCCACCTGGATTCAAAATCCTCACTCAGGGCGGGTGCTGAGGATCCTCCACAGTCTGGAGAGCTCCTGCCGGTCAGAGCACATGACCTTGAGTTCGGTGGAGTGGCAGAGCTTCTTGTGGGGAACGCCAGGAGAAGTGCTGAGAGTCAAGTCCCCTTCAGCCGCTGGTCGGAAAGGGGCAGCTGGCCAAGAGAGGCGAAGGCGGAGGCAGAGGGCATCTTCAGGGCCCGTTGAGGTTTTCTTGCAAGAGCTGCCCCAGAGGAGCATGAAAAGGACACAGAAGTAAATTTCAAATAAGGATTTGTTATTTTTATTTGGGGCTATATGTGCATAATCCAAGATATTTTTTTGTTGGGTTGCTAAATAATAATTTTCCAAGTTTGGTAGTCCCAGACTCCCCATTTTAGTGGGTCTAGTTAAGATTGTATAATTAATCCTAGGTGTTTTTTTCTGTTCCCAAATAAAGTTAAGAATAGTTTGTTTCCATTGTTTAAAAATATTGAGTTGAATGGGTAAATTTTGAAATAAGAACAAAAATTTTGGGAACTTCACAAATAAAGTTAAGAATAGTTTGTTTCCATTGTTTAAAAATATTGGGTTGGATTTTATTGGGAAAGATGTTGAAATAAGAACAAAAATTTTGGGAACGCAAAAGTTTTAATTGTTATTTTTTCCTGTTAATGAAAGATTTAACTTTTGCCAGATACCAAATGAATCTCTAATATCTATCTATATATCTAATTTCCAACAGAGGGCGCCGTGTGCATATACTTATTTCCACTAACAGGAAGCTCACTCTGCCCGAACAGCTTTTCCTACATAGTCAGTATACTTCCTGTATCTGCAGAAAAATCCAAGAAGTAAAAAAATCCCTTCAGGGATTGCTGAATTCCCCCCAAATACCTTTTGAAATGGCCTCTGCAGGGATCTAACTCCAGGCATCAAGGGTGAGAGAGAGATTAA
>NW_015166653.1:18150-18287 GCF_001447785.1 Gekko japonicus | reverse complement strand
TTCGATGGAGTGGCAGAGCTTCTTGTGGGGAACGCCAGGAGAAGGGCTGAGAGTCAAGTCCCCTCCAGCCGCTGGTCGGAAAGGGGCAGCTGGTCAAGAGAGGAGAGGCGGAGGGCGTCTTCAGGGCCCATTGAGGG
>NW_015166653.1:8257-18061 GCF_001447785.1 Gekko japonicus | reverse complement strand
TGGGGGGGCGGCGAGACGGGGTGGTAGTGGAGGGGGAGTGGTGGAGGAGACGGGGGAACTGACAGGATGGGGGGAAGCTTACCTGCTTCTTCCTCCTCCGCCTGCTCTGTGTGGAGCTCCCCCGCTCCTCCCCCCGTGATTTTCGCGGGTCCCCTTTCTTGTCTTTTAATAATGGTGAAAAATTAACTTGAAAAAGATCTATTACATTCAATGGAATTAAGATTCCTAGGTGCCTCCATAGTTTGGTAACCCAATGAAAGGGGTAGTGTTTGAGTTAATAAGGTTTTAGTTTGAGACTGTACTTCTGGAAGTTATTACCAGAAGTGACCCATGGGTAGGGTAGCTCTGGCAATTGCTGGAAACTCTATGGGCCAGTGATTCCTAGAGCCGCCCTTTGTCTCTTCCAGTAAGAACGTCCAATGAGTACATGAGGCTGTTTTTTCTTTTCTGTTCCAATTTCTCCTCTAATGCTGCCTCTACCAACTGCTCAGGCGCTGCTTGGGAACCCTACACAGCTCAGTTCCCCTGGAGAAAAGGGCTTCCTTGGAAGGCGGATTGTACGGCATTGCGCTCTGTGAAGGCCCCTACCCTTCCCCAAACTCATCCCTCCCCAGGCTCCACTTCCAAATCTCCAGGGTATTTCCCAGCCCAGGGCTGGCATTCAACTACCCGAAGGCCAGCTGGGAAAGAGACATACCCATTTAAAGTATATGCCGGACCTGGTCTTCACTGCTGACAGGCCCAACACATCTCCAACCCGATCGACCCAATTTATGAAATCTGCTTGGTGTCCAATAACTACAGATAATAACTTTTTTGGTATTAATTGTCAGCTAAAGTCTAAAAAAGTTGGTTTGTGTCGTTCTGCTGATGCTGATGTGATCATTTCTCCCTGCCAGGCTCGCCTCTGCTTCCCAGCCTCCAAAGAGACCGACATTCTCCACCATCAAGGAGCCCTGCCAGACGCCCAGCAGACGGGTCCTCCCTCAGCAGCTCCCGCAGGAGCACCTGGAGGCCTTCCTTGGCTTCCTCTGAAAGGAAGATGGAGTTGGTGTGGGGCTGCTGAATGCCCCGCCCCCTGCAGGAAGCCTTAGAGGCCAGCCTGCCACTCTCCTGCTGGAAGCAGGTCCAGGGATTCACGACCCCAAGTGGGATGCCGTCTTTTTGCCATTCTTCCAATTTGACTGGTGGGCACAGCTCTCCCCAATGCTGTGCCTGAGGGATCCAGAAAAGACACGGCTTCGGGCACTACAGGACCGGCAGGCCTATTTTCTCTCCACAAGGCCATCAGCATTCAATGCACCTGGCTTTGGGTGCTGCCCTGGCCTGGGCTCCTGTTCCGGATGAACCACAGAGCTCCTACCACGACTGAGCTTACAAACTCCTTTCCCTTCTCCTCCCCACAACAGACACTCTGTGAGGTAGGTGAGGCTGAGAGAGCTCTTTCAAGAACTGCTCTTTCAAGGACAGCTGTGAAAGGAAGCAGTCCCTCCACCTCAGTATCCCTGGCCAGGAGATGGCACGGGCTCCTAGCCTCCCAGGGGACCAGCGTCCACCTCCGATGTCTCTCCCGGGCATTTACGTCGAGCAAGGTGAATAAGTGGCCTACCGATGGATCCTCCCTCAGAAGAGCCAGGAGCATCCGGCGGAGGCCCTCCTCTCCTTCCTGCTGCAGACCCTGGAAGGAAGAGAGAGCCAGTGTTGGGGGGCTGTCTTCCCCTCCCCCAGAAGGCTGGAAGGCTGCCCGCTCCCTCTCCAGCCGGAAGGAGGCCCTCCGGATTCAGGACCCAAAGAGAGACTGGGTCAACTCTTCCTGCCGTCCCCGAGGAACACAGCTCTCCCCAAAGCTGATCCTCAGCCCTCTAGAGGAGACAGGAGAGGCAGGCGTGTTTGCCACACCTTCGACAAGGCGATTGGCCTTCAGCGTACCTGGCCTCCAGCCTCTTCGTGGCCTTCTGGGCTCCCACTTAAAACAAGCCCGAGAGCCCAGGCCACCATTGAGGTCCGCAGGTCCCGGCTGATTGGCGGTTGGAATTTGCTGGGAGGAGGGAAGGGCACGGATCAGACTCTGTGGTGGGAGGGAGGGGCTCATCCTCCTGCTCTCGGGGTGCCCCGACTGAGCCACCCCACTGCCCCCTCAGTGGGCCAGGAACGGAGGAACGCCTCAGCAGGGAGCAGCCTGAGGGTGATGGCGATTCTTGGGGTGGGCTGGGGGGAATAGTGGTGATGCTTCTGAAAGGGAGTGAGAGCCTCCGGGATTCACCGCTCCCAGATGGAGGACAGGGCTCAGCCCTGAGGCGCTCCGGCCGCGTCTCCCTGTGGTGAGGCAGACTTCAGCCATGGCCTCTGGGAGCCCCCAGTTCCTGCCTGGTACCTCCCCCCTTGGCCGCTTTTGCTCATCGTCCCGCAGCCCCAACACTGGCCGCTGCTTCACCCGCTCCTCCCCTCCCCAGAGCTCCCCCACACACCTCGGGCTGCTGGGCACAAAGGCCCCCTCAGCCAAAGACATACCTCAGCTCACCCACGGCCCTCATGGCCAGCAAGAATTTTGGATCAATGCCGAAAAAGCTTTTCACCATGATTTCCTGGGAGAGACGGAGGGAAGGAACAAAAGGGAGGCAGTCAGCACTCCCTGGACTCAGGCAAGGTGGTTCTAGACCCCCCTTCCACATCCTCTCCTTCCTCCCACTCTCTGGCATCCCCGAGACCTGCACGCAAGTCCTTGGCATGATGCTATGGGCTGCAAGGGGTCTTAGCCTGCCATAAGCACAAGGGAAGGAAAACAGCAGGCCAAAGAAACAGCTGAAACCACACACACCCCAATCCCCCACCCACCTCTTCCCAGCGGCCGTGAATCTCACTCACCTTGATTTTGCGGGCCGCCTCTTCCTTTGGGAAGGGCAAAGTTGCCTTCCCTCCCTTTTCATGGGCCTGGCAGACCCCACAGAGGGCATGGAGGAAAGCGACATCCTGTCCCTGTCCCTGGAAGTGGCGAGAGAGAGGCTGTGAGCCTGGCCAGGAGGGCCCTGGAGTCCCTGCTGCCCAGGAGGAGAGGAGCAGCCATCCCGACTGAGAAGCCGTCAGTCTTGCTGGACAGAGGAGCCTGGCCCAGTCAGGACGCCTTGCGGGCCCAGCACCTCCAGCCTGCCCCAGCGGCTTCCGGGCAGTGCCTCGAAGGCCGCTCAGAGCTCACAGCATCCTTGACAGACGGAGGGGCTGGTGGGCCAGCAATGGGGCTTTTGTAACCCAGGGGACTGGGATGGCATGGAACCCATTCCCTGGGGGAGGACCCTGTGCTTTACGATGGGGTTTACCTCATACTGGCCGCTGAGGACGCCCGCCCAAAATGCGGCTCCATCCCTCCTTCTGGCTGCTGTAACTGAGGAGAGAGGACTTGGTGAATACCCAGAGAGAGGCCTGTTTCCTTCCACCCTCAAAAGTGGCTTTCCATCCCGCAAAGCGCTCCTCGTGCAGAGAGCCACGAGAAACCTGAGCCCCCCAGGGAGGGGGGTGTCACCCTTCTCAGCCACTCTGTGACTTCCACCTCTTCTCTCTGCCCACCATTCCTCGGGAGCCTGGAGCCTCTCCTCACCTGCCAGCTGTTGCTGGGGTTCTCCCCTGGCCAAAGGGGCGACTTTGGCCCTTTGGAAAACTGCCCGTAGGCGTTGGAGGCTAGAAGAGAGAGAATGGGAGGCGTGGGCCTCACAGCACCCAGTGTCCCTAATACCCCCCCAGCTAAAGGAGTCTGCTTGGGGGGGTTGGCTCTGGGGTGAGAACTGAATCCTCCGTCTCCCAGACCATAACTCGGCCTTTACGGGATCCCCGTTCCCAGGAGCCTCACGCAGCTCTTGGTCACCTAAAGCCACACAGAAGGGGTTTGGAGTTAAGACTGCCAAGCGCCTCCTACGGAAGGGGGATTTGGGATGACAGGCCGCACAACCACCTCGGGTGTGTCTGGAAGGCCAGGTGACTTCAGGGCACTGGAGGGAATCTTCTCTCCTCAGGTGAGAAGCATCCTCTGTCCGATGGGCACTAGGTTCGGGGGCTCCTCCTCTTGCAATGGAGGGTGGAGGGGAAGGGTAAGAATGACGCATCCTTCTCCCCCCTCTGCCCCCGATGCGAAGCTGGACATTTGGCCGACTGCATTGCTTGGAGCATTGAAACCCATCCCAAACATCCCTTGTGGGATCATGTGGGCGGGGGGGGGGGGGGGGGGGAATGCGCTCCTCGTGCAGAGAGCCTCGAGAAGCCTGAGCCCTCCACCAGGGAGGGGGGTGTCACCCTTCTCAGCCACTCTGTGGCTTCCACCTCCCCTCTCTGCCCACCATTCCACGGGAGCCGGGAGCCTCTCCTCACCTTCTGGCTGTTGCCTGGGTTCTCCCCTGGCCAAAGGAGCGACTTTGGCCCTTTTCAATACGGCCCGTAGGCGTTGGAGGCTAGAAGAGAGCAGAGAGAATGGGAGGAGTGGGCCTCACAGCACCCAGTGTCCCCAATCCCCCCCCCCACTAAAGGAGACTGCTTGGGGTGGAGTTTGGCTCTGGGGTGAGAACTGAATCCTCCGTCTCCCAGACCATAACCCGGCCTTTACGGGGTCCCCATTCCCAGGAGCATCACGCAGCTCTTGGTCACCTAAAGCCACACAGACGGGGTTGGGAGTTAAGACTGCCAAGTGCCTCCTACGGAAGGGGGGTCTGGGAAGACAGGCCACACAACCACCACGGGTGTGTCTGGGAGGCCAGGTGACTTCAGGGCACTGGAGGGAATCTTCTCTCCTCAGGTGAAAAGCATCCTCTGTCCGATGGGCACCAGGTTCGGGGGCTCCTCCTCTTGCAATGGAGGGTGGAGGGGAAGGGGAAGGAATGATGCACCCGTTCCCCCCCTCCGCCCCCGATGCGAAGCTGGACATTCGGCCGACTGCATTGCTTGGAGCATGGAAACCCATCCCGAACATCCCTTGTGGGATCGTGGCCGGGGGGGGGGACAAGAGGTATGGTGGGGGGAACAGAATGCAGATTTCCTTCTTACATTTTACTGGGCCAGAGGGCCATCCGGAAATATACACACAAGATATATTTTGTATATATAAGATATATATATACAAGATATATACAAATAACAAAAGACTGTACAGAATATAATATAAGCTATGTATGTATATATATATAAATAGGATAAACAAAATAAATATATATGATTAAATAGGTTAAATAAATGTGATTAAATAATTAAATAAGTATATATATATATATATAAAAAACAGATAACTGATTAAATAATTGGTATAAACCAAAGCAATTGGCAAGTAATGCCAGGAGGGTGGGTTTGTGATAGAGAAACTCCTCAGCAACTCCTCCGACCGCTCTCTCAAACCCACAAAGCCCCCCAGGGGAGCCCTGGCCCAGAGCTCCAGGAAGGTGGTGATGTCACAAAGGAGGACTATGCCTTCACTCACAATGGCCAAGCTGGGTCCCCCCCCCCGGCTTTTCCTCCCCCACCGGCGTCAGAGGAGTCACTGGAGGAGGGAGAGATCTTGTTCTCCAGCAGGGGGAGGGGGCAGCTGTAGCCATGAGCCCCACCCGAGTCCGATTTCATGTGGTTCACCCAGTGACATGAATTTCAGATGGTTCACGACATTTCACACCGGCCGGGGTCATGGGGACACATGGCTGAGATTGCCTTCAGGGGCCAAGCGGCCGGGTGTGTTTGTGTGGAGGAGGAGGATTCTGCGGGTCTCCTTGTCTCTCGTGGCCTCTCCCAAGATGGCGGACAACCGCCAAGGGGTGCCCGGCTCGTCTTTTGGATGGGGCAGGAAGAGGGTCTCCCTCTAATCCCTTGAGCCCGGGAAAAGGAGATGATAAGGGAAGGGAAAGGCCAGCAGGGATGGTGGGAAAGACAGGGGAAGGGGATTTGGAGAAATGGCTTTCCATCCCACAAAAGCCTTGTTAAGAATGCAAAAAGGGGTTCATTTTAGAAGCAGGAGGAGGTCTGCACATAGCAGCATGAATGGGGGCACTAGGGGGAAGGCCTTCACTCCCCCAGATGCTTTTGCAGTGCAGGGATGCTGAGTTCCCTGCAGAGCATCCCTTGGTAGGAGGCCGCAAGGAGCACATGGATGGATGTACGCTGCTCTGCCTGGGTATTTTCTGTTGCCTGTCATGTGTTCACAGATTCTCCCAGAAGCTCCAATAAATGCTCCTTCTCAGTGTTTCCCACCTTTGAAATGGGTATGTCGTTTCCCAGAAGGTGTTTTCACGCATGCTGAATTCCTGGCGGACCTGCAGGGGCTGGTGAGGCAAGTGAAGGGAAGACACGCCCCCCCTTCCCTGAGGGACAGAGCCTTTCCTCTTGGCTCCACCCCTTAACCTCTGGCTGCTGCGGCTTGCCCCTGCTGGTTCCTCCCCTTGACTTCTGGGACACACACCCCGGCCTCGCTCTTTCTGGGGAGTATTTGAGCAGGCGAGGCAGCGGGGGACAACACGAGCAAATGAGAAGTAGCCACAGATTTCTTTCTTTTCTTCTTAGGTCTCAAAGCAAAGACCTTAAGGGTAGAGAGTGGGATGGCCCCCAAATAGCAGGGGAGAGCAGGATACTGCCGTTAAAATTAGAAATGCAGCACCTTGCCACATTTTTACCGTTGCCTATCCAAGTTAGTTTCCATTTAGTTCCGTTTTGAACACAAAAAAATCAGCAGAGCCACCTGGCGACCCAAGGAAACTCCCAACCAGACCAGGTCCCAACGAAAGGGAGCCCAAGATGATCTGCATAAAGAGCCCTCCGCCCACCTCCCCCGTGCCCTTGTGAGACGGGTGGGACACAAGATACATGCCGGCATCCACCCTGTATCACTGAGAGAGGAACAAGAGTCCAGGAGGTGCGACAGATAGATGAGCATTCACCCAAGGTATTGCAAGCACGCCAGAGCAGCTAAGCAATGTGCCGGCATCCCAGAAGTGCCACTGAGCGATGAGCCCCCCCATCCAAGGTGGGCAACTGGTAGACAAGGTCGCGTGCAGGATGCAAGTCTCCAAGAAATGCAGCTCTCAGATGTTGTGCCAGTGTCCACCACATGCAATGGAGAGATGCAGAAGCACCCTAGTTGTGATGTGAACAGTGAAACGTGCAAGCTCCAAGATGCACATTTGATTAACCACCCAGCATGTCTAAGCATCCTTTCTATGCATCCATTGTTCCCGACTAACAAGCGTGGCATAATAACCAATCCCACTACAAAGAGAAGCAACTGCAGAGAGTCGGACTGCAAAATCCCAGTCTCAACCCCTTTTTTTCCAGGACAAGCCCATTTTCTAGAAGTCCATTTCCACGTCAATGGACAGACCTCAAACTGTCCTGCCAAACGGTGGTCGTCTTCTGCAATCGTCGAAGCGATGCCTTGTGGCAGGGCCTTCCAATTCAGCTCCCCTTTTGCCCCGAAACCTCCAAATGAAAGGTTGGACGAGCCTTTCTCTAGCCACAATCAACATCCCCACTGGACGTTGTGAGACTCAATTCAGCCGCGGGAGTGCCATCCGTGCTCCTATCCACCTCCTGGGGGTGGAGAAGGTGCCCACCCAACTTGGCTGAAATCTCTGGCCGGGCACAGAACGAGACTGTCAGGGTGCGGCAGCCTTTGGTTAGCGGAACTGTCCATTGAAGGAGGCACTGAGTTCCTAGTGTCTGCCTTGTGGGGAAAGTACTGAAAATGGGCTGCCTGCCAAAGACTCCCAAAGGTTATGGAAGTTATACCCATAAAAATTAACAACTGAAACTTCTATTGAAATTAATACAACCCTTTAGTAAATGATTACATCAATGCTAATAAATCCACAAGTTACAAGAGCTGAGTTGCCAACGAATCCAAAAGGATGTATTTAAACACTCAACACATACAGAATAATTACATGAAGACAAAACAATCACAATGAGGATAAGTAACATCAACAATGAGGCGTAAAGGGTGAGTAACATCAACAATGAGGTGTAACAGCGATACGAGGTCCTGGTTTACTTCCCTGGTTTCCTTAGATAATCCTCTTCAGTCCCCATGACAGGACCATAATTCTGTATTGAATGAAACCCTGAGCAAATCTTTTCAAACCTCCCACTCGAGTGACCTGGGTGAGAACCTCCTGGTCTCCCATCCGGGATATAAAGCTTTTACACTCATCAACAAGGAACATAGACGCCACGGTCCATTCGGCACAGCCTGATGATATCCAAGGATGGAAAGTATGCGCTGATTGCTTAATTACATCCTTTTGCTTTAGTTGGCAACTCAGATCTTCTAACCTGTGGATTTATTAGGACTGATGTTATAATTTACTAAAGGGTTGTCTTATTTTCTTGTTTTAAAATAATTTTTATTGGGGGGGAAATTTTAAACAGTGAATGCAAATGCAATATTTTCATCAGCACTGAATACCATATAAAGGTGAGCGAAAATACAGTAAATCACAGTGAAGTCTTCCTTAAACAACTATGTCCCCATGTACGGTAGTAGCTTGTAGGAGCAAATTAAAAGCTCAGACTAAATGTAATAAAGAGTTAGAAGCGAAGCCAGTCCATATAGTGAGGGTTATGAGGTATAATGTCATCTTCTACCATGTATTGGATAAAAGAAAACCATGTTTTGACAAAATTGGAGTGTGCATTCGTAGCTTTACGAGTGTGCTCTGTATATGTCTCAGCAACCCTACCCATTACAAAGTGTTCCCAGCATTTAATTTCTCCCTGTTTTTATATCCGGTGGGTCGGGGGATTCCCAGTCAATCTGGCAGCTGCTAGGAGGGTAGAAGTGAGATTTGATGAACAAGTGGAAGGTTTTCCTAGGTAAACAAAACAGGTTTATGATGCATAGACCAAGTAATCCTTGGACAAAGGCCCTGTCATTATACATGTTTCATTAGCTGCCACAGTTGTTATTTGTATAAGTGTACTAAGAAAACCGAGAACTTTGTTGTTAACTGTTAGTTTAGCCCTGCTATTCTTATAAAGTTATTGCTTTGTGAATTACACTGAAGTCAGTTTGTTAATAAGGTACTGTTTAGAAAGTTATGGGTTAAACCATGTGTGACTTTTTTTGCTGTAACTGCATTACAAATTTTATTGTATGCTGGTATTTTGAAATAAAAATTATTATATTTTTTTTTAAAATGTGAGATTTGAAATGTCTGTGCCCTGAGAATCTCTGTCTTGTATTACTTTCAACAGAAGTTTCAGTGGTTAATTTTGGCTCTTTTTGTAGCAGGAACTCCTTTGCAGATTAGGCAACACATCCCTAATGTAGCCAATCCTCCAAGAGCTTACAGTAGCCCCTGAAAGAAGAGCTCTGTAAGCTCTTGGGGGATTGGCTATATTAGGGGTGTGCCACCAAATATGCAAAGGAGTTCCTGCTACAAAAAGAGCCCTGCGATAACTTTCAAAACAGTTGGGAGTCTTTGGCAGGCAGCCCAATTTCAGAGTTTTTTCCCCCATTGATCACAGCAGCTCTTTGACTCTGTTGTCCGTTGTGGTCTCTTGCGGGATACGTAGGCAGCTTCCCTTCCGGAGAAGCCCTGGTGGAGTTGAAGAGCCAGACTAGAGTCCAGGAGGCACCTACGTGACCAAGAAGACGTTCAGGGTCTCAGCTTCCGAGAGTCAAAGCTCCCTTCGTCAGATTCAATTTGGAGCTTTATACCCGAAGGTCTTCTCGGTCTCCAAGGCGCTACTGGGCTTGAATCTGGCTGTTTGGCTGCAGACTGACATGGCTGCCCTCTGGAACGACCTGGCCGAGTACCAGAGCCTCTGCTTCCCGTGCAAAAGCCTCCG
>NW_015166653.1:4993-8116 GCF_001447785.1 Gekko japonicus | reverse complement strand
GCCACCGCCTGTGATAAGATCCGGCTCTTCTGTGATGAGGAAACAGGAGATGATCCCTGCAGGCGATGTGACCAGTGGCCTGTATGCGAAGGTGCCTCGGCCAGGCTGGCATGAGGGGGTCTTCTCCAAAGACCCAGAGGGGAAAGAGCCAGTGGAGTGTGTGTGAAATCACCCCTCGGAGAAGAGGCCCCCAGAAACCTTAGCGGAAGGTTTGAGCAGAGCAAAGATGTGTATTTCCCAGTATATTTCACCTCCTCAGGTCCCTCCCCATGTCGGGCTTTCCATGCACAGGGAGGTGTGTCTGTTTGGGGTCCCCCCCCTAACTTGCAGGTGAGCTGAGAGGAGGGGGCGCTCAAGACGCCAGTGTCAGGAGCGATTCCCATCCCAGCGGTGGAGACAGATCCGCAGCCATGTGGCCAGGCAAAAGCAGAGCCGTTCCGTGCAGGACAAGGAAACTTCCATTCCTGCCGTGTTCTTTCGGGCCTTCGTAGCAACCGGAAGGAGGCCCTGTGGGAGAGCAACTGGGGTGACCAACTCAAGGTTGGGAAACACCTGGAGATTTGGGGGGCTGAGCCTGAGGGGGGGTTGGGGAGGGGAGGGGCTTCGATGGGGTGTATTGCCATAGAGTCTACCTCCCAGAGCAGCCCTGATCTCTGTTGCCTGGAGTTCGGCTGTAATCCCCGATCTCCAGCCATCACCTGGAGGTTGGCAACCCTAAGGATGTCCCCGAGCCGCCCTGAAGGGAGGGCTACCCACGCCTCATCTCAGTGGGTGAGGGAAGGAGGATCTTCTGTGGTGCTGGACAGGCGTCCTTGTGAGAGGGAGGGGCCAGGGCCAAGGGGCTCTTTCTCCCCCCCCTCCAGGAAACACGAGAGCCCCCTGGGGGAATTCTTTCTGTGGTGGCGTGAGTGAAGAGAGACGGTGGTCTCTTCCCCGGCCTTAGGAAGGCCAATGTTGATGGGAATTCTTTTTATTCCTTTGTGAATCACATGGCTCCCTCAATGCACTTCACCTTGAGGAGGAGGAGGAGGAGGAGAGTTGATTTTGTACCCCACCCTTCACTACCTGAAGGAGTCTCAGAGCGGCCTACAATCACCTTCCCTTTCCCTCCCCACAGCAGACACCCTGTGAGGTAGATGGGGCTGAGAGAGCTTTGAGAGAACTGCTCTTGAGAGAACAGCTCTGAGAGAACTTCTAACTGACAGAGGGTCACCCTGCCGGCTTTATGTGGAGGAGTGGGGAATCAAACCCAGTTGTCCCAGATTAGAGTCTGCCGCTCTTATCCACCACAGCAAACTTAGGTTTCGTTAGCCAAGTACTCGTTCCACCAAAGATTGAAAAGCCCAGTTTTAAATGGTCACAGGCAGCTTCATTAGCACAGCCTTTTCTGGCAATATCCATGCCGATTTGATCTGCGCACACGAACAAGATGGCGGACAAAATGAAGCCCACAATGCCCCTCTACCGTCTTCTCATCACCAACAAAGTTCTCCTAAAGCAAAATGTTGAGCCAGTGTTTGGAGCCCTTAGTCAGGGACAAACTCCAGGCTCCAAGGAATGTTACGAATGGTAAGATGCCATGAATGGTAAAATTGCCAGTTGCACAGGCTACCAATGGAGTACCGGATCCGTTTCAAGGTGTTGGTGCAGACCTTCAAAGCCCTATGCGTCCTGGGACCAGCATAGCTAAAGGACTGTGTCTCCCCAAATGTGCCCCAGAGAGCCTTGTGCCCGGTGGACCATCATTTACTGGTTGCCTCTGTCCCAAAGGGTGTCGACTTAGCTTTGACCAGGGGCAGGGACTTTTTTTGCCCTGGCCCCGGCCTGGTGGAAAGTGCTCCCACCTGAGATTAGAGCCTTGCAGGGCTTCTTACAGTTTCGCAGGGCCTGTAAAATGGAGCTGTTTCGCCAGGCCTTTGGCTGAGGTGCCGGACACCCAATTATTGTGGCCACCCCTGCTGAGAACCTGCCTGTTGAAATCTGCCCACGTGAAAGAGTTAACACTGCATCTTCAGCCCGCGGGCCCATTCTCTGCTGTTTGTTTTAACATCGCGGGACTTATGAATTGTTGCCAACTAGACTGATGTTCCTGTTTTAACTGTTTTAAGCTACTATTCTTTATATGATTTGTTTTAAACTGCACGGATGTTGTTCTATTGTTGTTGCCCACCCTGAGCCCACTCACAGGAACGGCGGATATAAGTCGAACAAAATAAGCAAACAAATAAAACTGGTGGCTTTGCTCCGATGCAATGTGTGAATGCCCCCGAATCTCACCCAGAACCATCTAAGCTTGTCCTGAACTCGTTCCGATGGGAAGGTTGGACTCAGAAAGGGGGGAGAGACATCAACAGTTAAAGAGAAGAGCCAGAGAGGACTCGGGAAAGGGCTATCACACGGAATCAAGAAGACCTGGCTTGAAATCCTTCTTCTTTCATGAGAACATCTTGAGGTGGACGTGTCACTCTCTCTCTCACCCAAAGAATCTCACGGAATGAGTCGCATCAGGAATACAGAACATGAAAAGGCTTTTCATGTAATAGGACAATCACATCAAGATGGCTTTTGGGGGAAGGGCAGCATTTTAGTAGTGTAGAGAAGAAACTGGGATGGAAAGGAAAGGAAAGAATCGCAAATGGAAGCCGACTGGGCATGAATGACATTTCAAAAATGTTTCAGTTCAGAATTTGGGAGGAGTGCAACACGAAGCTTCCGAATATTGAAGGGATGGAGCAGGGAAATTTGCCCTATCCCAAACCAGGAAAAAGCTGCTACTATAGAATGTCACCATTATGGCTCGTGTTTCCTTAATTTGCATGCGGAATTAAGGACTATGCACATGATAATTGAAGTGTCCTGATGTGTGTACAGCTTTTTAAAGTTTTCTTGTGCGGGACCAAATGTGTTAGAAATGAAACTAAATGGCAACAAGCTTCGGTAGGCAAAGGTGAAAATGTAGCAAGGTGCAGCATTTCTAATTCTAAGGGCAGTATCTGGTTCTTACTCTCCACTGCTATGGGGGACCATCCCATTCTCTACCCTAAAGGTCTTTGCTTGGAGAGAAGGAAGGAAGGAAGGAAGGAAGGAAGGAAGGAAGGAAGGAAGGAAGGAAGGAAGGAAGAA
>NW_015166653.1:3097-4966 GCF_001447785.1 Gekko japonicus | reverse complement strand
GGAAGGAAGGAAGGAAGGAAGGAAGGAAGGAAGGAAGGAAGGAAGGAAGATAGGAAGATTTCTTTCACATAATTTCTATTTCCCGTTTTCCTGTTCAGCATAAATTGAAAACAGTTTTATTTCTTTAAAAATTCCAAATAAGGGAAACCATCTCTTCTCCCCCCCCCAGTACTGATGGATTCATTTTATAGGATTAAGTTCATCCCCTTGTGGAATTGGTGGATATTGCACATCAACACCTTGTCAACAAGAAAACCCAACAGAAATGAAATTGTAGAAGAAAGTTGTATTTAAAAAAAACAGTTTTCTTGAATGGAATTGAAGGGAAGCTGATAGAGGAGGACCCCAACCACTCCAGGATGATAAATGTTAAATTGTATATTTTTTTATTTTTATTATGTTATTTAAGAAAAGGTAGGATACAGAAAGGAAGAAAGGGTAGGGGGAAATATTGATTCATCAGGTTTGTCATATATTATGAATTGTTCCATACAACAAGTAAAATCAGATGTATGACCAAATGTATTACATATCTCAAATATAGAAGCAGACAATAAAACATCAATATTACAGAATTTCGGGACAGATTCTCTCTGTAAAGAATAAACAAGTACTTTCCAAAATTTAGCGATAATCTATGAACGATAAAAGAGGTTGCATCTTTAGCAACTGAACGAACCTCTATGCTAAAATTAAATCATTGTAAAAACCTTAATAATTGTCTTGTTTATCTAAATCGATTTGTACTAATTATTTAAAAGGACAATCACATCAAGACGGCTTTCGGGGGAGGGGCAGCATTTTAGCAGTGTAGAGAAGAAACAGGATGGAAAGGAAAGGAAAGGATCGCAAATGGAAGCCAACTGGGCATGAATGAAATTTAAAAAATGTTTCAGTTCTGAATTTGGGAGGGGTGCGATGCAGTTCCGAAAGACGTTTCCGAATATTGAAGGGAAGGAGCAGGGGAATTTGCCCCATCCCAAACCAGGAAAGAGTAATAAAGTGTCAGTTATTGCTCGTGTTTCCTTCCTTTGCATGTGGAATTAAGGACTATGCAAAAATAATCTATCACTTTTGCACTTAAAGCCCCACCCTCGTGATTTAGTGTCACATTCTTATTTATGGCTGGTTTCGATCACAACCGTAGTGGGAAAGGAACGTGATCAATGATTTCCTGGCTAGAAAAAGTAAATAAGGCTGGATTCTTACGTTTTAGTAAGTTGCAAAAGCTTAAGAAATCCCAGACGTGTACAGCTTTTTAAAAGCTTTCTTGTGTGAAACCAAATGTGTTAGAAACGGAACTAAATGACAACTAACTTGGGTAGGCAACGGTGAAAATGTGGCAAGGTGCTGCATTTCTAATTTTAACGGCAGTATCCTGCTCTCCTCCGCTGTGTGGGGGCCATCCCACTCTCTACCCGAAAGGTCTTTGCTTTGAGACTTAAGGAAAGAAAGAAATCTGTGGCTACTTCTCATTTGGAGATCGCCTGGACATTCTTTCAGTACAAGAAATGTCATCCCACATTACAAATTTCTTTCACATAGTATGTTTCCTCTTGAGCATAAACTGAAAACTGTTTTATTTCCTTTTTAAAAAAAATCTCAAATAAGGGAGACCATCTCCACCCCCATACCGATGGATTCATTTTATAGGATTAAGTTCACCCCCTTGTGGAATCAGTGGATATTGCGCACCGAGACCTTCTCAACAACAACAAAAAAGCCTTCAACAGAAATCAAAGTGGACAGGAAAGTTGTATATGTCTATTTTTTTTAAAAAAAAACTGTTTTCTTGAGTGGAACCTAAGGGGGGAAGAAGAAGAAGAAGAAGAAGAAGAAGAAGAAGAAGAAGAAGAAGAAGAAGAAGAA
>NW_015166653.1:0-3073 GCF_001447785.1 Gekko japonicus | reverse complement strand
GAGGAGGAGGAGGAGGAGGAGGAGGAGGAGGAGGATGAGAACGAGGAGGAGGAACTCGCACATTGTCGGGAGACCACCCTGCTCTTTTGCTCCAGCAGTTTCTGACAACTGGATTTACCAGGTGGACAAGACAACCCAGTTGTAGAGGGTCACGACAGTGCACCATGCCCAATCGTGTGCTCTGTATCATAAGCTGCAGGACAGGACCACCAGAAGTTAACCACTTCTGAATACTTCCTTTATGCGCATGAAGTCTTGGTACACTGTTTTCTCTTTGACGTTCATCTGCAATATCTTTTGTGGAATTCAAGGCTGTTTCTTTCATAGATTTTCTTCTTGGCTTTTTTCTCTCTCCAAGTTTTAACTTTAAGTCCCTAGAACTCGAACATTTCTGTTTAACAATGGGCCTGGGGGATTCTTGGTTTTTATTTCATGCTATAACTCACATTTCATGAGACCAGATGAACTGAAAGCAACCATTTTTGAAATGAGGCCTCTGTGCACGCACACACAAAGGAAGCTCAAAAGCAGAGCAGGAGAGGATTAATTTTTAAAAAAATAACTGGGAAAGAGGAATGAGGGAAACTAAAACCGATACTGCAGTGGCTGGCAGCCACTCCTAAAACGTTATTTTAATCTGTACAACCCATCCGATCTCTCATAGCCAATCAGAAGCCTTTCTGGGAAAGAGCCCACTTTCTAAAAACACTTGGATGGTGGGGCACCAAGAAGGGTATCAGTGGGCACCACGTCGGGGACCCCGGCTTAATGGTTGGGGGAAGGGCAAAGCGCTGAGGCAAAAATATGAGGGTAACACCTGCCCTGTGGTTTCCAATTTGACTGGGTAGAATATGGTGCATGATGCTGGCCGTGACTGGTCGGTCACACTGCTGGTAGCAGCAAAGGCACTGATGTGCGCGACTGGGACGATGCGCATGCACACCTAGGGAGCTGCTAAAGCCCCCACAGGAGTCCCATCCAGGGTTCTCTGAATGGGTCCAGTTTGACCTCGAAATCGCTGTCTGTGACACCATCCCATCCCCCAGTCAGAGGGCTGCTGGGTGTTCCTGTTCACTACGGAGTCCTTCCACCTGGAGGGGACCATCCAGAAAACTCGACCTGAAAGGAGGAAGCAACAGGGAGCCAAGGATTCACGCCAAGGCTGCGTCCGCACATTGTCGGCAGTTTCTGACAACTGTATTTGTCAGGTAGACAAGACAACCCAGATATAGAGGGCCACGACAGTGCAACGATAGCACCATGCCCAATCGTGCGTGGAAGCCATCTAAGTCTCAGGAAGTTCAGACCTCATTGGCCTGTCCCTGAGGTTGGCATTTTGTTGGTCCCAGTGTGCACCGCCTTACACTTACCGACATTGAACTTCATTTGCCACACTGTCGCCCACTCACCCAGTCTGGGGAGGTCCTCTTGGAGCTCTTCACAGTCAGCCTTGGTTTTCACCCTCCTGAACAACTGGGTGTCCTCTGCAGACTTGGCCACTACACTACACTACTCACCCCTCGTTTGAGATCATTGATGGATCACTTCAATAATACCAGCCTCAATATTGATTCTTATGGCACCCCACCGATTCGTTCCCCCCATTGTGTGAACTGCCTTTTGATTATTAAAGATTGGTGTCACATGAGCTACTCTCCAGTCTTTTGGTACAGCAGATGAATTTAGTGAGAGGTCACATATACAGGTTAATCAATCAACAATCTCAAATCTGAGTTCTCTGGTGTATGCCAGTAGGACCTGGAGACTTATCTGTTTTTAATTTCACCAATAGGTCTAGAGCTTCATCATTGGTCACCTCAGTATTTGGTCCCCCACTCTGGCCTCTCCTGTAGATTCCTTATACCGCAACCACCCATGATCAAATAAAGAGAGGGACACAAGTTTAAAAACAAAGATTGGCACATATGATTTATTAATACAAGAGATAGGCTTAAACTCCTTAGCAGCTGGATTTAAACGTGATTTGCTTTGGGAATTCTGTTCTTGACTAGTCAGGCAGGTTGAATAATCCTCTCCATTTCTGTTTTTTCCCCAACTCCAAAGATATTTACATTTTCATTCAGCATTTTGAAAGTATTTTCTTTGAAACTAGTAGCCCTCATAACTTTAATAGATTCCCAAATCTTTACCCATTTTTCAGGTTGAATTGTGTGTCCTATATCTCTCATCCATGCAGCCATATTGTTCTTCGTTGTTTCATCTTTCATATATTCTTCAAGTAGAATTTTATATAATTTCTGGATCATTTTGTCATTTGAGGAAAGCCAAATTTTATCTAGCTCATTCTTGTTCTCCTAAAAGCCTATTTTCAAATCTTTTTGGTATCTTGATTTTAGTTGTGTCTGTTCCCACCAAGATAATTTTAAATTACATCGTAAACGTAGATTTTGTTCATATTTTAGGTTACTTGTTGAATCTAGCAGTATTTTGTAAGATTCTTTATTATAATTGGTTAAGAGTGATGATTTTACAAAGGCTTCCAAGGGTGACACCCATTTTGGTATCTTTGTATAAAATTTCTCTTTTATTAATTTCCATACACTAAGTAAAGCTGATCTTGTAATATGATTTTTAAAGTGTTGCTGGGATATATCTTTATTGTACCAAATATAGGCATGCCAAACCATGACTAGATCGTATACTTCTAGTTTCAAACAACTTTCATCTTGCAAATTAATCTAGTCCTTAATCCATCCTAAACATGCTGCTTGATAATAAATCTTCCAGTTTGGTGAACCGAATCCACCTCTATCTTTTCGATCTTGAAGTGACTTAAGTTTTATTCTTGCTCTTTTCAAATTCCATATAAATTCCTTATTAATTTATCCATTTCTGTAAAGTATTGTAGTTTTTTTAATATTGGAATGTTCTGCGCTAAAAAGAGGAATCTTGGTAAAATGTTCATTTTCACCGTAGCTATTCTTCCTGGCAAGAAGACGTGCAAATCTTTCCATTTTGTTAAGTCTCTCTTTATCTCTTCCATTAGCTTAGTATGGTTGTCTTCCATTAAGGTACTATTTCGGTTTGACATCATAATGCCTAAATACCTAAC
>NW_015166652.1:22573-25469 GCF_001447785.1 Gekko japonicus | reverse complement strand
CTCACAAAGTAGAATTTTTGTTCATGAGAATCCACAGGTTAGAGACAACATTGCCCCACCAAGCAGTGTTCCCTCTAAGCTGAGTTAGTGTGAGCTAGCTCACCGTTTTTTAGCCTCCTTGTCTTAGCTCAGGAAGGAGGGCTCCAGAGCAAACCAATTTATGCAGTAGGCCAAATCGCTCGCTCACAACTTTCATGCCGGTAGCTCACAAAGTAGAATTTTTGCTCACGAGACTCCACAGCTTAGAGGGAGCATTAGCGGTGTTCCCTCTAAGCTGAGTTAGTGTGAGTTTTCTCACAGTTTTTTAGCGTCCGGCTCACACACTTTTGTCTTAGCTCAGGAAGGAGGGCTCCAGAGCAAACTAATTTATGCAGTAGGCCAAATCGCTCGCTCACAACTTTCATGCCAGTCGCTCACAAAGTAGAATTTTTCCTCACAAGAATCCACAGCTTAGAGACAACATTGCTACACCAAGTATGTCCAGGGTTGTTACACAGAGGCAGGCCGTGGCAAACCATCTTGGAATGTCTCTAGCCTTGAAACCCCCACCAGGGGGCGCCAATAGTTGGCTGCAGCTTGACGGCAGAGAAAAAAGTCTCCAAGACACCGCAAATTCCTCTGTATATCACTCCGGCTAAAGAGACCTGTCAGCGGCAGTACTGGAGGAGTGTTATATATGTACTGAGGCTTTTCTTTTACCCAGACCTCCCAGTTCCCCTTCCATTTGCAAAAGAAAGCTCTCAGTACTGAGCCCATGCTCCTTGTAAGCCGTGGAGTCTTGTGAGCAAAAATTCTACTTGGTGAGCTACCGGCATTAAGGTTGTGAGCGAACGATCTGGCTGCTGCATATTTGTTTGCCCTGGAGCCATATCCCCCTGAACTAAAAGAAAAAGGTGTGAGCCGGAGGCTAAAAATCTGTGAGCTGGCTCACACTAACTCACCTTAGAGGGAACAGGGGTACTGACTAGGGTTGGTAACTGTGGGTTGGGAAATTCTTGGGAGATTTTTTTGGTGGGGGAGCCTAGAGAGGATGGAATTTGGGGAGGGGGAGATACTCAGAGGAGCTGCGGTGGCTCAAGTGGTTAAGATGCTGAACTGCAGGCTGTTGAAGGCTGTGGAAGCTCCCATCTCTAGTTCCAGCTCCTGCCAACCTAGCAGTTCGAAAGCGAGAAACTGCAAGTAGACAAATAGGTAAAGTAGATAAATAGGTACCACTTCGGTGGGAAGGTAACAGCATTCCGTGCACCTTGGGGTTTAGTCATGCCGGCCACATGACCACGGAAATGTCTTCAGACAGTGCTGGCTCTTCGGCTTGGAAACGGAGATGAGCACCGCAACCCTAGAGTCGGATTCGACTGGCTTTCGAGCAAGGGAACCTTTACCTTTACTAGATACTCAGAACTGACGTGGTCCCCTACAGCCCACCTTCTCAAGCTGCTGTTTTCTCTGGGGGAACTGCTCTCGGTAGCCTGAAGATAAGTTGTAATTCTGGGAGATCTCCTGGCCCCACCTGGAGGAGGAGGAGATTGGATTTTATACCCCGCCCTTCACTCCGAGTCTCAGAGTGGCTTACAGCTTCCTTTCCCTTCCACCTCCCCACAACAGACACCCTGTGAGGTAGGTGGGGCCAAGAGAGCTCTCTCGAGAACTGCCCTTGAGAGAACAGCTCTGAGAGAACTTGTGACTGACCAGAGGTCATCCAGCAGCTGGAAGAAGAAGAAGACGAAGAAGATATTGGATTTATACCCCGCCTTTCACTACCCAAAGGTGTCTCAGAGCGGCTTACAAACTCCTTTCCCTTCCCCTCCCCACAACAGACACCCTGTGAGGTAGGTGGGGCCGAGAGAGCTCTCTCTCAAACTGCCCTTGAGAGAACAGCTCTGAGAGAACTTGTGACTGACCAGAGGTCATCCAGCGGCTGCAAGAATAAGAGTTGGATTTATACCCCGCCCTTCACTACCCAAGGGAGTCTCAGAGCGGCTTACAAACTCCTTTCCCCTCCCCTCCCCACAACAGACACCCTGTGAGGTAGGTGGGGCTGAGAGAGCTCTTTCAAGGACTGCTCTTGTCAGAACGATGGCTTGCCCAAGGTCATCCGGCAGGTGCAAGTGGAGGAGTGGAGGAATCAAACCCGGCTCTCCCAGATTAGAGTCCGCGCACTTAACCACGACACCAAACTGGCTCTCAGGGATTAGCAACCCCCTATACTGACCTGCCTTGCAGGGCTATTGTCAAAATTACTGAGACAGCACAGTATGTAGGAAACAGTGCTGGAAGGCCTACAAACATAGATTCAGTCTATTCGTGCGTACCTCGCTTTGTGACGAAGGAAGGATTCTAATTTTTCTCAGAAAGCGGGGGAGGTTGGGCGCGGGCCCAGTCTGGAAGCGGCCCAAAGGGCAGACTCTCAGGGGAGCCCTCCATCTGCAATGTCTCCTTGCTCGGCTGGCACGGCCCCAGCCCGCCTGGCAGGATTCGGACGCCGCAAGAGCTGCTGTTGCGACATCACCGAGAAGGAAGGATCCGGATAACCTCCCAGTGGCCCGGATGACTCTGCCCAGGCCGTAGAGGAGGAGGAGATTTCTAGAAGATATTCAGACTGACGGGCAAAAGCAGTAACGGTGCAAAGCCTGGTTCGATGGATGGGGGAAAGGTCCCTTGCGGCCCTGTGGCATTCTTGATGTGTCTCTCAGCAGAGTGGCAAGAGGCACGCGGGAAATCGGAGGGAAAACTCTCAGGCACGTGTCCTTTCGGGGTAGAAGAAGCCATTATTCTGCCCAGGGAAGCTTCTGACTTATCGTGCCCCCAGGGGTCATTTCCTGCAGGAGCGCACAGGAGCAGAGCTCCGGCAGTAAATTTTTATTTTATTTTATTTTATTTACATTCAGCTTATATC
>NW_015166652.1:16414-22001 GCF_001447785.1 Gekko japonicus | reverse complement strand
TTTAAGACCAAGTTTTATTCAGGTAGAAGCTCTCCCTCCTCTGCGAGGACAGATCTGCACGCTCCCCCCCCCCAATAGCTAGCAATCCAGAACAGTCCAGTGGCACCTTTAAGACCAATTTTTATTCAGGTGCAAGCTTTCCCTCCTCTGCGAGGGCAGATCTGCACATCTCCCCCCCTCCCAATAGCAAGCAATCCAGAACAGTCCAGTGGAGCCTGAGCGTTGGGTGTTGCCTTCTGACACACTTCTGGTGACGTCAGGGGGTGTGGCCTATGCAAATGAGTTATGCGAATGAGCTCCTGCACCTCTTTTTCTACGAAGTGACCCCTGGGTGCCGCTATGAATTAACGTCCGCCAAACTGTCCTGTCATTAAGAACCCTGTTCAGGTCTTGCAAACCGAGGGTCCTCGTGGCCTCCTTGATTGAGTCACTCTATCTCCTGTTGGGTTTTCCTCTTTTCCGGCTCCCTTCCGCTTTTCCTAGCATAACTTTTTTTTCCAGACTCTCTTCTCTTCTCATTGTGTGACCAAACAAAAGGGTTGGAACACTTTCCCTATGAGGAAAGCTTAAAGCTCTCGGGGCTCTTTAGTTTGGAGAAACGACGGCTGAGGGGTGACATGATCGAGGTTTATAAGATTATGCATGGGAAAGAGCAGGTAGAGAAAGAGGTACTTTTCTCCCTTTCTCACAATACAAGAACTTGTGGGCACTCCATGAAATTGCTGAGCGGTCAGGTTAGAATGGATAAAAGGAAGTCCTTCTTCACCCAAAGAGTGATTAACACTTGGAATTCACTGCCACAGGAAGTGGTGGTGGCTACAAGCATGGACGGCTTCAAAAGGGAATTAGATAAGCATATGGAGCAGAGGTCCATCAGTGGCTATTAGCCACAAGGTATAGATAGGGACTCTCAGTCTGGGGCATGGGATGCTCTGTCTTCTTGGTGTTTGGGGGGTGGGGTTCAAGAGTGGGAGGTACTTTTATGCAAATAAATCATAAAATCAATCATAAAACAATATAAATCAATGGTGCGACCTCATTTGGAATACTGTGTGCAGTTCTGGTCACCACACCTTAAAAAGGATATTATAGCTTTGGAAGAAGTGCAGAAAAGGGCAACTCGAATGATCAAAGGGTTGGAACACTTTCCCTATGAGGAAAGGTTAAAGCGCTTGGGGCTCTTTAGCTTGGAGAAAGGACGACTGAGGGGTGACATGATCGAGGTTTATAACATTATGCATGGGAGAGAGCAGATCGAGAAAAAAGTCCTTTTCTCCCTTTCTCATAATACAAGAACTCATGGGCACTCCATGAAATTGCTGAGTGGTTGGGGTAGAATGGACAAAAGGAAGTCTTTCTTCACCCAACGAGTGATTAACACATGGGATTCACTGCCACAGGAGGTGGCGGCAGGTACAAGCATGGACGGCTTCAAAAAGGGAATTGGAGAAGCAAATGGAGCAGAGGTCCATCAGTGGCTATTAGCCACAAGGTGTAGATGGAACTCCTGCCAACCTAGCAGTTTGAAAGCAAGAAATTGCAAGTAGATAAATAGGAACCACTTTGATGGGAAGGTAACAGTGTTCCGTGCGCCTTGGTGTTTAGTCATGCCAGCCACATGACCACGGAAACGTCTTCGGACAGCACTGGCTCTTCAGCTTTAAAACGGAGATGCACACCGCAACCCTAGAGTCGGACTCGACTGGCTTTCGAGCAAGGGAACCTTTACCTTTACCTATAGATGGAACACTCTGTCTGGGGCAAGTGATGCTCTCTATTCTTGGTGTTGGGGGTGGGACAACAGTGGGAGGGCTCCTAGTGTCCTGGCCCCACTGCTGGACCTCCTGAGGGCACCTGGTCTTTTTGGCCACTGTGTGACAGAGTGTTGGACTGGATGGGCCATTGGCCTGATCCAACACTGGCTTCTCTTATGTTAGTCTGGGGTGTCTAGGGTTGCCAGACCCCTTAGTGGAGGCAGGGGTCCCCCTCTACCAGGAATCACCTCCCTGCCACTGATCAACTGGCCGGTAGGTGGTAAAATATGCGGAAAAAGAGGGAGATCCATCCTGAGGTGCAGCGGCTCACACATTTTTGTCTGAACACAGGAAGGAGGGCTCCAGAGCAAACTAAGTGATGCCGTAGCCAAAGGGCTCGCTCACAACTTTAACGCCAGTCGCTCACAAAGTAGAATTTTTGCTCACGAGACTCCACCGCTTAGCGGGAGCGTTGGATGTCCCCCATGGAACGTAGCTGTGTGGCTCATGGGGGGAGGCTTACACGCTCCTTCCCCATAGTTCCAGTGTGAATCGGGTCCACTCCCAAGTTAAAAAAACAACAACAAAACACTTGGAACTCCAAACCTGAAACTCATGGCACAAGTTGGGTTTGTGGCCCCAAGTAGCCAAGTCACACCAGGGCTTCTTTGGAAGAAGCTGGACTTATTGTCGACAAATTGGGGGCCCGGTGTATCCGGTCGATCAGGATGTATGGGTCGGAAGGAGCCGTGTGGGCCCGCACACTTGGGTCCCATCACAATATTTCCGCTGTCAAGCCGAGAGGCTAAATGTCTTGAGAAGATGTGACTGCCCTTTGGCCCGGATTTGATGGGTCCCAAAGGCCCTTAGGAAGGGATCCGGGAAAATATAAACAGACGTTATTTGAAGCACAGGCTCTGGAATGCCTCATCCGTGGCCTCCTCCCCATCACAATGCATTTCGTTACCGGCTCCCTGCAACTCTGAGTGGGGGGGGGGAGGGGGAAAAGAGCAAAGACTCTCCTACAATAGACAGGACACTGTTAGAGTCCAGTGGCACCTTTAAGACCAATAAAGTTTTATTCAAGGTATAAGCTTTCGTGTGCACCCATAATTCTTCAGATAGAAGAGAAGGAGAAGAAGAAGAAGAAGAAGGAGAATGAGAAGAGGAGGAGGAGGAGGGGGAGGAGGAAGAGATTGGATTTATACCCCGCCCTCCACTTGGAGTCTCAGAGCAATTTACAATCTCCTTTCCCTTCCCCTCCCTACAACATACACTACACCAAGGGAAGAAGCGATTGGATTTATACCCAAAGGTGTCTCAGAGCGGCTTACAAACTCCCTTCCCCTCCCCACAACAGACACCCTGTGAGGTAGGTGGGGCTGAGAGAGCTCTTTTGAGGACTGCCCTTGAGAGAACAGCTCTGACAGAACTACGGCTTGCCCAAGGTCATCCAGCAGCTGCGAGTGGAGGAGTGGGGAATCAAACCCGGTTTTCCCAGATTAGAGTCCATCTCTCTTAACCACTACACCAAACTGGCTCTTTACACACAAGCTGGAAGCCACATGGAATCATAGAATGTTAGTGTTGGAAGCCTCTAACAACGAGGTTAGGGGGGGTCCCAGGAAGATCTGACACTGATACCGCTGGACTGGCCTTGGACCATCAACAGGACAATATTGCCCCCAAGGAAATGACTGATAATAAGTAAAGGTAAAGGTTTCCTTGCTCGAAAGCCCGTCGAATCCGACTCTAGGGTTGCGGTGCTCATCTCCGTTTCAAAGCCTTAGAGCCAGCGCTGTCCAAAGACGTTTCCGAAATTATTCGGAGGCCATCTTGTTTGCATGGAGCACTTTCTTCTCGTTTATGTTGTAATTTAATGGTTTTATTGTTTTATCTTGTTTTTATGCATGGGCTTGTGCCCTCTTGTACGCCGCCCTGAGCCCGCTCATGGGGAGGTTGGGGTAAAAATGTTAACAATAAATAAATAAAATAAATAGAAGCTTAGAATGCTAGAGTTGGAAGGGACCTTGCAGGTCATCTAGTCCTACCCCCTGCACTCTGCAGGAGCAGAGCCGAAAGATAATCCTGCATACCTACATACTTACAACATACTGGAAAGTGGCGGTGACTTCAGAAACAGAAATTATGCATCCCGTGTGAAGAAGCCCCCTTTCTTTGGGTCTCTCCTGAATCTCCGGGCAGCCAACCGCAACTGTTGAAGAACTCCTGCCAAATTGGTGCCTGCGGGCATCTCTGCCCCGTTCCAGTCCTTGGGCCTCAGCACCCAAATCCAGCGCGTGATTTAATAATGCCCATGCACGACTGTGCCAGCTCCGCTTGATTTCAAGCCTGTCCCCCGAGGAGACAACGTTGCCAATCATAACACTGAACAGGGAAAGCAAAAGGTTCCCCTGGCCGAGGAACATCAAGCTGTTCCTGCCCTCCCCCACCGCGCATTTTCTTCGGGTCAGGAATATAAACGGTCTGCCCTCACCAGCACATGTTGGAGCACAGATAGCCAGGGCCTCTAAGCTGTGGAGTCTTGTGAGCAAAAACTCTACTTGGTGAGCGACTGGCATTAAAATTGGAGTGAGCAATTTGGCTGCTGCATAAATCAGTTTGCTCTGGAGCCCTCCTTCCTGAGCTAAGACAAAAATGTGTGAGTTGGAGGCTAAAAAATTGTGAGCCAGCTCACACCAACTCAGCTTAGAGGGAACACTGGCCAGGGCATACACTTGTATATAAGCTGCACAGCCGTTTGGATTTTCAGCCCCGATCAGAGGTCTGCCCGTTGTTGTGGTTGTAGCGCTACCCTTTGGCAGCCTCAACGGGGCCAGTCTGGGGCATTTTGCTGCCCCAGGCAAGATATGCCCATCCCTTCCTAAGTATATGCCATTGCTGGCTGGGTCCACAGCACATCCCTGCAGCGTGGCCCACAAGGTCTTAGGAAGAAGAGAAGAGATTGGATTTATACCCCGCCCTTCACTACTCAAAGGAGTCTCAGAGCGGCTTACAAACTCCTCCCCCTCCCCACAACAGACACCCTGTGAGGTAGGTGGGGCTGAGAGAGCTTTCTCAAGGACTGCTCCTGAGAGAACAGCTCTGAGAGGACTTGTGACTGATCCAGGGGAGTCTCAGAGCGGCTTACAAACTCCTCCCCCTCCCCACAACAGACACCCTGTGAGGTAGGTGGGGCTGAGAGAGCTTTCTCAAGGACTGCTCCTGAGAGAACAGCTCTGAGAGGACTTGTGACTGATCCAGGCCCGTAGCTACCAGGGGGCCCATGGGGCCTGCCCCCCCCTGCAGTTTTTACAGGCCCCATCCTCAGCTCCCCCTCCCTCCCCCCGTCGCTGCCCTCAGCCAAACAACAGCTGGCGGGGAGGGCAGTAGCGCACCCGCGTGAGAGGCGGGGCCCCGGCCGAGCCCTGCAGCTGCTGTGTGCACCATGTAGCCGGGGCTTCCAAGCGCCCCCACTCGGAGATGGACTGGGGTGACAGGACGCTGGACTAGATGGACCCCTGGTCTGATCCAACAGGGCTCTTCTTAGGTTCTTATGAAGGCCTGGGCCTCTCTGCCCTGTTGTTGGCCCTCCAGAGGAACTGGTTGGCCACTGTGTGAGACAGGATGCTGGACTGGATGGGTCCCTGGTCTGACCCAGCAGGGCTCTTCTGATGTTCTTATGAAGGCCTTGGCCTCTCTGCCCTGTTGTTGCCCCTGCAGAGGAACTGGTTGGCCACTGTGTGAGACAGGATGCTGGACTAGATGGACCACTGGCCTGATCCAGCAGGGCTCTTCTGATGTTCTCATGAAGGTCTTGGCCTCTCTGCCCT
>NW_015166652.1:11709-14761 GCF_001447785.1 Gekko japonicus | reverse complement strand
CCTGATCCAGCAGGGCTCTTCTGATGCTCTTATGGAGGCCTTGGCCTCTCTGCCCTGTTGTTGGCCCTGCAGAGGAACTGGTTGGCCACTGTGTGAGACAGGGTGCTGGACTAGATGGACCACTGGTCTGATCCAGCAGGGCTCTTCTGATGTTCTTAGGAAGGCCTCCTCCTCTATGCCCTGTTGTTGGCCCTCCAGAGGAACTGGTTGGCCACTGTGTGAGATAGGGTGCTGGACTAGATGGACCACTGGTCTGATCCAGCAGGCCTCTCAACCCCGCCAGCTCCTAACACTGCCTGCCAAGCCTCACCCACATGATCCTTGGTTCATAAGTGATCACAAGCTGTTGAACGCCGTATGTTTGCCTGTTTTTTGAACCTGTTCACTCTGAAGTTTACGGCATCCCTAATCTGAACCCAGGTCTTGTAGGGGCCATTCCAGTGCCCTAACCACTGCACCTCACTGACACCTTTATGACTTGCGATTAAACTCGGTGGTATGACTTTTCATGAGTCTGACTGGCCTTCCCCATAGTCACACAGGAGCTGCCTTGTAAAGAACCAGAGGGCCCGATTCTGCTCAGGATTGTAGCATGGAGGGAGGAGTGTCCCCGGCCTTCCCCCCCCACTCCATTTCCCCTGGCTGAAATGGCCCATTTTGGAGCCGCATCTAGACCCATCTTAATGTCTACTTTGAGACTTAAAGGTAAAGGTTTCCTCTTGCTCGAAAGGCAGTCGAATCCGACTCTAGGGCATCTCCATTTCCAAGCCGAAGAGCCAGCGCTGTCCGAAGACGTTTCCGTGGTCATGTGGCCGGCATGACTAGAAGCAGTTGCTTTCGAACTGCTAGTTTAGCAGAAGCTGGGGCCAGAGACAGGAGCTCACTCCATCACGCGGCACTCGGGTCTCGAACTGCTGATCTACCGACCTTCTGGTCTGCAGTTCAGCATCTTAGCCACTTGAGCCACCGCAGCTCCCACCTACCTCACAGGGATTATTACTGGGGTAATAATCAGGAGGACAATAGTCATGGACAAGGTTCCCTCTAAGCTGCGGAGTCTGGTGAGCAAAAATTCTACTTTGTGAGCTGCTGGCATTAAAGTTGTGAGCGAGCGATTTGGCTGCTGCATAACTTAGTTTGCTCTGGAGCCATTCTTCCTGAGCGGAGACAAAAATGTGTGAGCCGGAGGCTAAGAAACTATGAGCTAGCTCACACTAACTCAGCTTAGAGGGAACACTGGTCATGGAGTCTGTCTCACCAGCAAAAACCCCTTTCTCCTCCCAAGTCCTCTTATGGGGACCACAAAAGAAGAAGAGGAGACTGGATTTATACCCTGCCCTTCACTACGCAAAGGTGTCTCAGAGTGGCTTACAAACTCCTTTCCCTTCCCCCTCCCCATAACAGACACCCTGTGAGGTAGGCGGGGCTGAGAGAGCTCTGACAGAAACAGCTCTTTTTCAAGAACAGCTCTTGTCAGAACTATGGCTTGCCCAAGGTCATCCAGCCAGGTGCAAGTGGAGGAGAGGGGAATCAAACCCGGTTCTCCCAGATTAGAGTCCGCGCACTTAATCACTGCACCAAACTGGGCTGTCATTCTCTTTAGCTGGAGAATTCTCCTCGATGCAAGAAATGGTCACATCCAATCCTGGGCTGAATTCCCTGGGCTATTATAAATAGACCGAAAGGGAAGAAGTTCTCACTCAAATCCACGCAGCGTTTCTTTGAACCCAGCGAGGTCACAGCTGGTATTCATCAGGGAAGCGCTCTGGGGGGTTGTGAAAAGAAACACCATCCTCACGGGTGGCTTGATCTCCTCTGCCTCTCCCTCCTGGAGGAGGGAAATTAGGGGTCTGTCAAGAAGAAACAGCCCAGGAGCTGGTTAGCTCCTGAGTGAGTCTGAGGTAAAAAAAAGTAAAGGTAAAGGTTCCCTTACTCGAAAGCCAGTCGAATCCGACTCTAGGGTCGCGGTGCTCATCTCCGTTTCAAAGCCGAAGAGCCAGCGCTGTCCGGAGACGTTTCCGTGGTCATGTGGCCGGCATGACTAAACGCCAAGGCGCACGGAACGCTGTTCCCTTCCCACCGAAGTGGTACCTATTTATCTACTTGCAATTTCTTGCTTTCGAACGGCTAGGTTGGCAGGAGCTGGAACTAGAGACGGGAGCTCACTCCGTCATGTGGCACACTCGGGTCTCGAACTGCTGAACAATACTTAGATGTTTGGATATACGATGCTTTCTATGTGTTAATGTTTATATGATAATTAATATAATGGTGAATAATTTGTAAAGAATACTGAAAAATAATATATAAAAATGAAAAAATATATAAAAAACGACTTGAGATACTTTATAATTGTCTGTAGCACGGTATTTGCTGACTTTTGGTTTAGCCTCCAGGTGGGGGCCTGGAGATCTCCCTAATTACAACTGATCTCCAGACTACATCTCCCCCCCTTCACGTGGGTGTGGTGGTTCTCATGCGCCTGTCCAGCCTGCAAGTCCCCGGAGGGGGGGGGAGAAGGGGGCACGCAAAGTTTGGCACCCTAAGGGCCAGCCCACGCTCTAGGCTAATGCCTAGTTCACTTAGCGGGTGAGCCGGCCCTGTTTGAGAACCTTGTGCTTGGAAATATCTGTCGAACTCCCTGAGGAAGACACTGAAACAGGAGGATATCTGGACCTCTGTTGAACTCCCTGAGGAAGACACTGAAACAGGAGGATATCTGGACCTCTGCCGAGCTCCCTGAGGAAGATACTGAAACAGGAGGATATCTGGACCTCTGTCGAACTCCCTGAGGAAGTCACTGAAACAGGAGGATATCTGGACCTCTGTCGAACTCCCTGAGGAAGACACTGAAACAGGAGGATATCTGGACCTCTGTTGAACTCCCTGAGGAAGTCACTGAAACAGGAGGATATCTGGACCTCTGTTGAACTCCCTGAGGAAGACACTGAAACACGAGGATATCTGGACCTCTGCCGAGCTCACTGAGGAAGATACTGAAACAGGAGGATATCTGGACCTCTGTTGAACTCCCTGAGGAAGACACTGAAAC
>NW_015166652.1:4876-9083 GCF_001447785.1 Gekko japonicus | reverse complement strand
TTGCGCACAACACTCCACAGCTTCGAGGGAGCATTGCAAGCAGTGTTCCCTCTAAGCTGAGTGTGAGCTAGCTCACAGTTTTTTAGCCTCTGGCTCACACATTTTTGTCTTAGCTCAGGAAGGATGGCTCCAGAGCAAACTAATTGATGCAGCGGCCAAATGGCTCGCTCACAACTTTAGTGACAGGAGGTCACCAGGCAGAATGTTTGCGCACAACACTCCACAGCTTCGAGGGAGCATTGCAAGCAGTGTTCCCTCTAAGCTGAGTGAGTGTGAGCTAGCTCACAGTTTTTTAGCCTCTGGCTCACACATTTTTGTCTTAGCTCAGGAAAGATGGCTCCAGAGCAAACTATGCAGCAGCCAAATCGCTCGCTCACAACTTTAGTGCCAGGAGCTCACCAGGCAGAATGTTTGCTCACAAGACTCCACAGCTTCGAGGGAGCATTGCAAGCAGTGTTCCCTCTAAGCTGAGTGAGTGTGAGCTAGCTCACAGTTTTTTAGCCTCCGGCTCACACATTTTTGTCTGAGCTCAGGAAGGATGGCTCCAGAGCAAACTAATCGATGCAGCGGCCAAATCGCTTGCTCACAACTTTAGTGCCAGGAGCTCACCAGGCAGAATGTTTGCACACAAGACTCCACAGCTTCGAGGGAGCATTGCAAGTTGTGAGTGGTGTGTGTCCGACCGCCTCCCCTTTGAAACCTGAGCCTCCTACAGCGGGATAGGGAAGGAGAGACTGGGGAAGAAGAAGAAGCAGGAGTAGAAAAGGCTCAGAGCCTTCTGGCATTTCTTGCAGCCAGCCTCGTCTTCTCGCTGCACGGGGACGGCGGGCTTGCTGGAAAGGGGGGCGTGGAGGGGAGGAGGAGGGAGAGGCTGCAGGACTCCTGCCCCCTGGCAGCCAGAACCCCAGGAGGAGGAAGAGGAGGAGGAGGAGGAGGGCCGGCCAGCCAGTCCTCTGCAAGGAGAGGAGCCGGAGGCATGGGGCGCCGGACGCTCCCCCCTCTCCTCCGCGCCCTGGCCCTGCTGGGCGCCTTCTGGGGGGCGATGGCGGCGGGCAGCCAGCGGAGGGCGCCCGAGGGCGGCCTCCGCCGCCGCTCCCACCGCGTCCAGCACGGCCGCTGCAGCTACACCTTCGTCCTCCCGGAGGCCGAGCTGCCCCCTTGCACCGGCGGCGGCCGCCACCCCGGCGAGGAGCCCTTCGACGCCAACACCCTGCAGCGCGACGCCCCCCTCGGTGCCCCGACGCCCCCCCGCAGCGCCGCCCGCTCCGCCCAGAGGGTCCAGCAGCTCGAGCGGGTCCTGGAGAACAACACCCAGTGGCTGCTAAAGGTAAAAAGCGGGCGGCGGGCCTGGGTTCGAGGAGGTGCGCTTTGGGCGGTTGCCATCTCCCGGTGGCAAAAAATGTCTGGAGGTTTGAAGGATGGGTCCTTGCTGGGGACGGTTTGGGGGACCTCAGCGGCATGTAGTGCCAGACTCTGCCCTCCGAAGCGGCCTCGAACTCCCGGGGGAAAGGAGCCGCTGAAAGACGGACGGAATGGGTGGCGGGCGATGCTCCCTCTGAGCTGTGGAGTCTTGAGAGCAAAAACTCTACGTTGTGAGCTGCTGGCATCAAAGTTGTGTGAGCCAGCGATTGGGCTGCGGCATCAGTCGGTTTCCTCTGGAGCCGTCTTTCCTGAGCCCAGACAAAAAACGTGAGCCAGAGGCTAAAAAAAAGTGAGCGAGCTCACGTTAACTCAGCTTAGAGGGGACACTAGTGGCAGGGTAGGGCTTCTTCAGCTACCAAAGAACAAGAGTTCAGGAGAACCGTTGTTGTTGTTGTTGTTGTTGTTCAGTCGCACAGTTGAGTCCGACTCTTTGCGACCCCATGGACCAGCTCCCGCCAGGCCCTCCTGTCTTCCTCCATCCTCTGAAGTTTGCTCAGTTTCATGTTCATTGCATCTATTACACTGTCTAACCATCTCATCCTTTGCCGTCCCCGTCTTCTTTGACCTTCAGTCTTTCCCAGCATCAGGATCTTCTTCTCCAGTGAGGGCTCCCTTCTCATTGGGTGGCCAAAGTATTTGAGCTTCAGCTTCAGTATCTGGCCTTCCAGGGAACAGTCAGGGTTGATTTCTTTTAGGATTGACTGATTTGATCTTCTTGCAGTCCAAGGGACTCTCAAGAGTCTTCTCCAGCACCATAGTTCAAAAGAATCTATTCTTCGGCGCTCGGCCTTCCTTATAGTCCAACTCTCGCAGCCATACATGACTACTGAAAGACTATTGAAAGAGGTAGTCAATCTTTAAAGGTACAATTGTGGTCTTAGGGTACTGTCTCAGTGATGATCTGGTTCTTATAGATCCACATGGGTCAATGCAGGGGTAATTCATGAGGACAACCAGATGGATTTCACCTAGAGAACTGGTGTTGAGTAGTGATGGGCATGAACTGGGAAAATGTGGTATGGTTCATGGTATGCCAGCTTCATGAACCATGAAACATCACAAATAAACCAGTTTCATTTGTGAGGTTTGTGACATGGTAGAACACCCCTCAGCATGATAGAGACACCAAACTCACAAGGGATATCCGGCTAACCCTCCTCTACCTACATGCCAAGGTTGGTGAGGATTGAATTTATGGGGTTCGAGTTATGGCTCCCCCAAAGAAGGTGTCCCCAGGAAAGCATTTTCTGGGGAAATGACAAGCACAGGTTCATGAGGGTCAGGATTGTATAGAATCACGATCTGTCCTTCTATCTCGGAGAGGAGACAGATGGATTCTCATTCTAGCTGAAGAAGTGAGCCGTGACTCACAAAAGCTCCTCCCCTGCCACATATTTTGTTAGTCTTTTAAGTGCTCTGGCTCTTTTCTACTGCTCCAGACAGACAAACACGGCGACCTGTCTTGCTCTATCACAATCTCAGTTTGTGAGAGCCAGTTTGGTGTGGTGGTGGTTGGGAGCGTGGACTCTGAACGGGAGAACCGAGTTTGATCCCCCACTTCTCCACATGGAACTGCTGGGGCGACCTTGGGTCAGTCACAAGTTCTCTCAGAGATGTTCTCTTGACAGCAGTCCTTGAGAGAGCTCTCTCAGCCCCGCCTGCCTCACAGGGTGCCTGTTGTGGGGAGGGGAAGGGAAAGGAGATTGTCAGCCGCTCTGAGACTGCGAGTGAAGGGTGGAGTATACATCCAATCACCTCCTCCTCCTCCTCTCAGAGCTGTTCTCTCATGAGCAGTCCTCAAAAGAGCTCTCTCAGCCCTGCCTGCCTCACAAGGTGTCTGTTGTGGGGAGGGGAAGGGAAAGGAGTTTGTAAGCCGCTCTGAGACTCCAAGTGAAGGGCGGGGTATGAATCCAATCTCCTTATTTCTTCTTCTCCTTGATTCCCCCACTCCTCCACTTGCACCTGGCTGGGTGACCTTGGGCAAGCCGTAGTTCTGATAAGAGCTGTCCTTGAAAAAGAGCAGTTTCTGTCAAGAGCTCTCTCAGCCCCACCTGCCTCACAGGGTGCCTGTTGTGGGGAGGGGAAGGGAAAGGAGATTGTCAGCCGCTCTGAGATTCCCTTAGGTAGTGAATGGCGGGGTATAAATCCAATCTCTTCTATTCTAGCTGTATCTGAAGCCGTGTCTCACGAAAGCTCCTCCCCTGCCACAAATTCTGTTAGCCTTGAAGGTGCTGCTGGACTCCTGCCCTTTTCTTCTGCTACAGGCAGACTGACACGGCCACCCATCTTGCAGTTTATCTATCTATTTGTTTGTTTGTTTATTATTTTCTTTTTAAAAAAATCTTTTAATACATTTATTTATCATTTTCCCAATTTACATATATCCATTCTTACTTACAAAACTTGAGTCTTATTATATTTACATAAACTTCTTCAGATATATATTTCAATCCATACATCCCCATGTTCCTTGGATCCAAATATACATTCTTTCCCATCTTTTTTAAAATACACCTCCATCTTTCCCTTGAAGACTTAACGTTAGTTTGTCCATTTCTGCTAACTCCATCAGTTTCAATATAATTTCTTCTCATTTTTCCAATATTTAGCCATCAATATCCTAGCAGTAGTCACAATAAATGTTAATAGGTATTTGTCATTTTGTGGATTCTCTTCCGGTACCATATTTAATAGCGCTATTTCCGGGGTTAGAGTCATTTTTAATTTCGTAATGTCCTGAATAAGCTTTCCTATCATTCTCCAATACTTCTCCACTTTCACGCAT
>NW_015166652.1:0-4000 GCF_001447785.1 Gekko japonicus | reverse complement strand
CCATTCTTACTTACAAAACTTGAGTCTTATTATATTTACATAAACTTCTTCAGATATATATTTCAATCCATACATCCCCATGTTCCTTGGATCCAAATATACATTCTTTCCCATCTTTTTTAAAATACACCTCCATCTTTCCCTTGAAGACTTAACGTTAGTTTGTCCATTTCTGCTAACTCCATCAGTTTCAATATAATTTCTTCTCTTGTTGGCAAAATCTCACTTTTCCAATATTTAGCCATCAATATCCTAGCAGTAGTCACAATAAATGTTAATAGGTATTTGTCATTTTGTGGATTCTCTTCCGGTACCATATTTAATAGCGCTATTTCCGGGGTTAGAGTCATTTTTAATTTCGTAATGTCCTGAATAAGCTTTCCTATCATTCTCCAATACTTCTCCACTTTCACGCATTGCCACCACCTTGTTGGGGAACTGGCTCTGGGCGGCATGCAAACATTCTTATTGTAACAGTAAATACAATAAAATACACATAACAACCTACATAACATCGTAAAGTTTATTTACTTAAACCAGGGGTCATTTCCTGCGGGAGAGCACAGGAGCGGAGCTCCGGCAGTAAGGAGCCCAGGGGGCGGGCACATGCGACAAGCCCCACCCCCTGCTCCCAGCAGCCCTCAGTCTGGCCATAAGGAGCAAGAAGCAGCCAGGTAAGTTGCAGAGCCCCCCCCCCAGCCCGCCTTCAGGTACAAGCTCTCCCTCCTCTGTGAGGGCAGATCTACGCATTCCCCCTCCCCATAACTAGCAATCCAAAACAGTCCAGTGGAGCCTGAGCGGTGGGTATTGCCTTCTGACACAGTTCCGGTGATGTCAGGGAGTGTGGCATATGCAAATGAGTTATGCTAATGAGCTCCTGCACCTCTTTTCCTACGAAATGACCCCTGATTTAAACTTTTAGGCCTCCTTTCCCTGTAAGCAGGGCCTGGGGCGGCTTACAGCAGAAAGGAACTTGGAATAAATAACTGGAAGTTAAAATCCTACAATAAAATACGTAGGGTATGCATCAGCACTCTCTCTTTCTAATCTGCCTTTGAAATGCCTTTGTACGAGAACTGCTACTCTTAGTCCAGCAACTGAATGTCCTAGAAGGTTAGAATGCGCCCTGCCCCCGGTTTTTTGAATGTTGTGGTTTCTAATGCCAGACTCACATTCTGCAGAATTGTGACTCAGGAAAGCTAATTCCCTGCCATAGATTTTGTTATCTTTCACAGGGGTCATTTTGTAGAAAAAGAGGTGCAGGAGCTCATTAGCATAACTCATTAGCATAACCTATTTGCATATGCCACACCCCCTGACATCACCGGAAGTGTGTCAGAAGGCAACACCCACTGCTCAGGCTCCACTAGACGATTTTGGATTGCTAGCTATGGGGGGAGGAATGTGCAGATCTGCCCTCACAAAGGAGGGAGAACTTGTGCCTGAAGGTGGGCCGGGGAGGGGGGGCTCTGCAACTTACCTGGCTGCTTCTTGCTCGCGTGGCCCAACTGAGGTCTGCTGGGAGTAGGGGGCGGGGCTTATTGCATGTGCCCGCCCCCTGGGCTCCTTACTGCCAGAGCTCTGCTCCTGTGCGCTCCCGCAGGAAATGACCCCTGGTCAGGTGCTCCGGGATTCTTGCTCTTTGGTGTCTGCAGAAGTGAGCAGTGACTCACAAAAGCTCCTACCCTGCCAATGCTCCCTCTAAGCTGTGGAGTCTTGTGAGCAAAAATTCTACTTTGGGAGCTACCGGGCATTAAAGTTGTGAGTGGGCGATTTGGCTGCTGCATCAATTAGTTTGGAGTCCTCCTTCCTGCGCAAAGACAGGGCCACCCAGTTCCTCTGTAGGGCCAGAAACAGGGCAGAGAGGCTCACTCAGAACTTTAATACCAGTAGCTCACAAAGTAGAATTTTCACTCACAAGACTCCGCAGCCGAGAGGGAGCATTGCTCCAGAGCGGACTGATTTCTGGAGCAGCCAATTCGCTCGCTCACGACTTTCATGGCAGGAGCTCACAAAGTAGAATTTCTGCTCACAAGACTCCACAGCTTAGAGGGAGCATTGGTAGGCGCTTTTGCGGTCCATTGGTAGGGGGCTTTTGTGGTCAGGCCTCACCTGGAGTCCCGTGTCCAGTTTTGGGCACCACATTTTAGGAAGGATGTTGACAAGCTCGAGCGTGTCCAGAAGAGGGCAACCAGGATGGTGAGAGGGTTGGAATCCAAGTCTTATGAGGAAAGGCTGAAAGAGTTGGGTCTGTTTAGCCTGGGAAAGAGAAGGCTTAGAGGGGACAGGATTGCAGTCTTCAAGTATTTGAAGGGCTGCCCTGTAGAAGATGGAGCGGATCTATTCTCTCTTGCTCTGGATTGCAAGACTAGATCTAATGGGTGGGAATTACAAGGGAGTCGATACCAGCTAAATATCAGGAGAAACTTCCTAACTGTAAGAGTGGTTGAGTAGTAGAACAGTCTGCCTCGGGAGGTGGTGGATGCTCCTTCGCTGGACGTTTTCAAGCGGAGGCTGGACGACCATCTTTCGGGTATGTTGTAGGGCTGTCTTTCGGCTCTGCTCCTGCAGAGTGCAGGGGGTTGGACTAGATGACCTGCAAGGTCCCTTCCAACTCTAACATTCTATGATTCTATGATTCAGTGTTCACTCCAATCCCTGACCACCAGCAGGGGAATAGGAGGGGGGCAGGGTTGCCAGATCCATGTTGGGAAACTCCTGGAGATTTGGGGATTGAGCCTGGGGAAGACAAGGACCTCGGTGGGGTACAGTGCCACAGGGTCCCCCCCACCTCTGGAGCATCCATTTTCCCCAGGGGAATTGATCTTTGGAGATGAGCTGTAATTGCAGGGGATCCCCAGGTCCCACCAGGAGGTTGGCACCCCTAGCTGCAGACAGATTTCTTGCCGAGCAGCTGAATGTAATACTAAGGGCAGTTTCCCCCTGATTAGTTAAAATAGGTAGAGATGTACAATTTTTTATTTTTTTTAAAGCTGTCCGTTGAAGTAAGGGGTTTGGGAAATCGCTGAGCCCAGTCCCCCGTGGCTACGAGCTCGATTTCAGAACCACTCTCCTCCAAAATAGGTGACGGTCACAGGCAGGAGAAGGACTTCCTTTTCTCCCAAGCACCGTCGGACTTCGCACAGGCCACCAGGGCAATTGTTGCTGACGTCAGTCCTGCAAATAGCTCTGTCCCAGATTGGCTGGGATGAAATTTGCAGCGCAAAGGGAGCGGGGTGTGTGTGTGTCTGGGGCAGGGGTGGGCAAACTGTGGCTCGGGAGCCATATGCGGCTCTTTCACACACATTGTGTGGCTCCCAGCAGGGCGACTAGGGAAGGCGAAAGGGAGGTATGCCTCCCCGATTGGCCTTCCCTTCCCCAGCTAGTGTTCCCCTCCCTGGGTAGACTTGAGGCGAGGGGGGAGCAGAGAAAGAAAGCAACTTTAAATGCGTTCTCAAAGCACCCCCCCATCAAGCCCACAAATATAATTGGACAAATAACTATCATCATCAATATGTGTTTCTACCCTTTTCGGTTTGATTTTTGGCAGTCTCATTTAATGCTAATTAAAAAAAAAAAATTGCATGTTTCCCAATTAAAACGTGTGTGATATTTCTTCACGTCTTGCGGCTCTCAAACATCTGACGTTTATTCTATGTGGCTCTTAGTTAAGCAGGTTTGGCCACCCCTGGTCTGGGGCAATGCTCCCTCTAAGCTGTCGAGTCCTGTGAGCAAAAATCCTACTTTGTGAGCTACTGGCATTCAAGCTGTGGGCGAGCGATTTGGCCGCTGCATAAATTAGTTTGCTCTGGAGCCGTCCTTCCTGAGCTGAGACAAAAATGTGTGAGCTGGAGGCTAAAGAACTGTGAGCTGGCTCACACTCACTCAGCTGAGAGGGAACACTGGTCTGGGGATCTGTCTCTGCAGAGCAACGGGATAGGGGCCATGGAGGGCCATATTTACCAACCTTAAGCATCCCCTTTAAGTAGGCATTCTAAAT
>NW_015166651.1:23536-25733 GCF_001447785.1 Gekko japonicus | reverse complement strand
AACTACCTAGTTTTCTTGTCCGGACTATGGACTTGCAAGAGGAATTGACATTGGGTGGGGGGTAATTTGTGGTTTTTGCACTGAAAAAGCCAGAAAAATAGAGGTTTAAAGTTAATTGACCTAATGTTTGAAGCTGTGTTGGTCTATTAGAATTTTAAAAAATGATAATCATTTTTAAATGCCCAAAGAAGTTACAAAATATTCAGCAAACATGCAGGGATTTTTCAGAAATGTAGACTATGTAACAGGTTTCAACAGACTGCTTCTGTGTATTATTTGTTTGTTTAAATATTTACATCCCGCTTTTCTCCCTGCAGGGACTTTAAACAGCTTAAAGCAACAAAAAGAAAATAGAGTATGAATGAATCAAGCAGACAAAACAAAACAAAACAGAACATGACAAAGCAGACAAAACAAAGGATGACTTAGGCTGCTCAGGATTTGATAGCCAGTTCCTTGAAGAGCACTGAATGCGAGCCTTGGGCTAAGGGCCAAGAGCCCTTCAGTTGGGACCCAAGGGCTGACACCTCTGGTCATGCCCAAGGTTTATAACATCTGCAGGGAGAGGAAGACCTAAAGAGCCCAGATGGAACTCAGCAGCTGCTCGCTGGCTGCCAGCAAGATCTTCCTCACTTGCCCCGGGCCCCGCCCCATACTACTTTGTAGAAGATCTTCAAAGGCTATTTTATTCCAGTGACATTTAGGAGGTGGTTGGTTAGTATTATTGTAGTATTGTGGATTTTATTTTTTTAAACCAGGGATTGGTTTTATTTGTTTTTATAATTTGTAAGTGACTGGGATGTTCTTACTAATGATATATATGTGCCATAAGCCTTCCTGGGACTCAAGTTGGTGGAGTGCAATTGTTTTTAAAGAAATAAACAAAGGTGTACCAATGCACTTGTCATGGCTTGGAATCCTGGGAACTTTAGTTTCATGATAGTGCTAAGAGATCCCTGGGCCTGGTCACAGAACTGTCGTTCTCAGCATTCCCTGGGGAGGGGAAACTGGCTTGGTCTCCATGACACAGATTTACTTTAAAGCATTGGCAGCTAATTCAGCCAAGCCAACTGGAAGTATAGGAGGCCTTTTCGATATATTCATCATAGGAACCTGCACAGCCTGCCCCTTTGATAGGGTTGCCGCCAGTACCCTGCTGGGGGCGGGGCACCCCTGCCCCAGTTTCTGTTTCTCACCACCACTCAGAGCAGCAGATGGAGGGGAAAGAATAAAAATGGCCATTGGGCCTATGGCTTGATGCGGGAAACCCAGAAGTAATGCCAGTCACCTCTAGGAACCAGTGAAAATGATATCGTTTTACCATAGAGTTTCTGGTGATTCATAGCAACGTAAAACGGACATAAGAAGAGCCCTGCTGCATCAGACCTGTGGTCCATCTAGTCCAGCATCCTGTCTCACACAGTGGGCAACCAGTTCTACTAGAGCGGTGGTAGGCAAACTGCGGCTCGAGAGCCACATGCGGCTCTTTGGCCCCTTGAGTGTGGCTCTTTCGCCATAGGTGCTGACGGCCTATTCCCTCCATTGTTCTCTATGGTGGGAAAAAAGTAACTTTTTCCCCACCATAGAGAACAATGGAGGGGATGAGGCAACCTGTTTGGGGGCCCGTAGAATTGGACCCCCTGGTTCAATGTTCCTGAAACATGGCGCGTATCTTGGGGAGAGGCTCCAGCAGCTACCCTGCGATTCTGGAGCCTCTCCCTCAGACCCCCTCCCGCCCCCAGAATATACCCTATGTTTTCGCCATTGACTTCAATGGCCCATAGGATATAATGGGGCCGAACTGCAGGAAGCCCCAGCAGCCCTCAGGCCGGAGCACCTGGAGCAGCCTTGGGAGGCGGATTGGCAAAAAGCAAAACCAAAAGCGCAGGAACTCGAGACAACTCCAGGAATGGACCCGGTTCCTCTTCCACAGCCCAAAATGCGACCCACGAACCCTGAGCTTGCTTTTTCTCATTTGCGAGTCTGGCCTCCGCACTCCTTTAACGAGGCAGCCCTGAAGCTTGGGGCGGCGGGAGTTTCTTTGCACGCAGCTTGTGCGGTTGGCTGAGTGCCTCTTCTGCTTGCCCATCTCTCGCCTCTGCACCTCATCTTCTGCCAGGCATGGAGGAGCCCAGCTCTCCCAGGCTTCTTGCCTCCTGCTGCCTTGGCCCTCTGGTGCACGAGTGAGTCCCCAAAG
>NW_015166651.1:20499-20642 GCF_001447785.1 Gekko japonicus | reverse complement strand
TCCTTTAGCTAGTAAGTTAGTAATCTAGCAGTCTCTGCTCTTTTCTATCCAAAGTGTACTTCTCATATAAAGAGAGAAGCATTTCTCTTCTAAACTTGCAATGTGGTTCTGTGTAGCTTTGTAAGCTGAGTAACCCATTAAAG
>NW_015166651.1:16454-20411 GCF_001447785.1 Gekko japonicus | reverse complement strand
GGGAACTCATTAGCATAACTCATTAGCATATGCCACACCCCCTGACATCACCGGAAGTGTGTTATAAGGCCACACACCCTGACATCACCGGAAGTGTGTCATAAGGCCACACACCCCACCCCCAATGGTCCCGGCCGCTGCCGCCGGCCTTGCAGCTCCACTGCCGAGCCCCATGAGGGGCCCGGTGGTGGACCTGCAAGGCCGGCGGGAGTGCAAGGAAGCAAGGAAGCCCCGCGAAGGCTCTCCCTGGCCCCAGGCAGGCAGGGGTGGGGAGAGGCAGGGAGGAAGCAACTTACCTTCCCTCTTCTCCTGCCTCCTCCTGGCTGAATGAGGGCCAGAAGCGGGGCGGCCGGAAGCAGGGGGCGGGGCTTCGTCATGTGCCCCCCCGTACCTCACTCAGGGGAACTGCGATCCCCCGCAATCCCCCCCGAAATGACCTCTGAGTTAACCTCTATATCCACATCATTTATGAACAAATTAAATAGCATCAGCTCGAATACCAGTCCTTATGGCGCCCCACTGCTTATTTACCTTCATTGCAAGAATTGTCCATTTATTCATACTCTTTGCTTCCTGTCATTTAGCCGATTTTTACCCGTCCTCTTATCCCATTGCTGCTAAGCTTACTCAGAGGTTTTTGGTGAGGTACCCTCTCAAAAGCTTTCTGAAAGTCTAAGTATATGACGTCTACCAGGTCGCTGTTACCTACATGTTTGTTCGCTTCCTCAAAGAACTCCAAAAGATGAGGCCAGGACTTCCCTTCGCAGATTTTGTTCCCTCAACAGGTTTTCCCCCCTCTGTGTTCCTAATAATTCTGAGTTTGATCTTTGATTTCCTAGGACAGACTAACTGGTCTGTAATTCCTAGAGAGGACTGACATCACTTCTGGGGTCATTATGCCATCACCAACAGCCTGCAGTAGAACCCCCAGGTCTCCCGCTGGTTGATCTGTTCCTGATCAGAACCTGATGATTGTAAGCCTGTGAAATGAATGGCTATTAAAATTTCAACAACAGAAAATCAACATTGTTCCAGTTTTACTGTTATTCTCTTGGGACAAGTGGTTTCCTTCTACTCTTTGTTTTATAGTGCCAAACAATGTGCTTTTTTTTGTTATTTGATGAATACTTAGGGAGAAATGTTCCTTTGTAACACAAGAGGGCATTATATCCTTTAACTGTATTTTGAAACTTATGGTAGAAGAAAATGAATGATTTCCTCTACATTTATGTCACACTGGGCCAGTACTTGCAAGCATATATGGCAGATAAAGGGGGCATTTTTCTTGCTGAGAATAATTGAATGTCATAAAATAACTAAGCATAAAGATTATTATTTTATGTACCTGTATGGAATCTGCAATTGTGTTTATTTTTATTTTTTTTAAAATGTTAAAAGCTCAGAGAGGCTGGGTTGTCATGATGGTTCTACTGGTTGGTATGTTACAATATATCTACGATCATTCTAACCCTATTTTTCAGCACCCCCAGAGTGGCTTGCCATCATGTTATAAAAACCTGAAATTAAAATACTGTTTCTTTTTTAAAAGGTTACAAATTTGAAATCCCACAAACCAATAGAGACCCAGCAGTTAAGCAGCATCACATCCAAGATCAGCCTTACAATAAAGTCATCTTAGGCTAACCCCATAGTTTGTTTTAAAACAATTTTTTAACCACCTTTCTAAAAACCGTGAAGAACAATGCCAGTTGTACCTCACAGGGAGGGGTATTCCCCAATCTTGATGCCACCACCAAAAAGGCCCCATTATATGTTGCTACCTTAGATCACAAAGAAGGTCTTACTTGAAAAGGCTGGCTCTACAATAAGTTGAGGTGAGGTGGATTTTGAATGACAACATCCTCCACCCTCACTGGCATCCCAACCTCACAACCCAGAAGTCACAGCAGAAAATGTTGTTTTCGTCCTCATTTCTAAGCTGTATAGAAAGCCATACATGCCCAGTAGGGGCTCCTGCACTCTCATGACAGTAAGGAGAGTGTTAACTGCTCTGGCTCATAAGCCATGGGAAGAGCCATGGGTAGCAACCTCAGGTGAGCACTCCTCACTGAGCCAGCACTGCCCCTAAATTACCTTAGCATCCAGGTAGGCTCATGCTGAAACAAGTAGTCCTTTCAGTATCCTGTCTCCAAAAATGCTGAGGATTTACAGTGACTTTAGTAGACTTGGTGCAACTCTGCATAGGACTGTAATGTTAAAAGTTCAAAACCAGTACTATGAATTGGGCCCACAAATTGAAATTTCCCAGAGCTTTTCAAAGACTGCCTGTCATACAGTATGTTGTGGTAGTAGCCTGAAGGTTTCCACAACATCTCTGTGACCAGACTGAAAGCCTACATTTTCAAGGGGAGTAGAACCCCTTCCAAAACAAGCTGAATCTCAGAACCCCAGACTGGATGAACTTTACCTCCATCTTGCCTGGATTAAGATTCACCCCCCCCTCCCGTCTAGTCCACCACTAGTGTTAAGAAATTTTAGAAAATGATAATCAGTTAAGATGATCGTATTCTATCATTTTGTGTTAAATGGCTTGTTTGGTGTGTGGAGTTGTTGGAAGAATCTGCAATGCTTCTGAGGGTCTGTTCTATGGCCTAGTCACTTTCTCAGGGCATCTGTAGTTCCAGGATAGTAGTTCATCAGTGCTTTCAAACTGTTCTTTGGTGACAGGATATACTCTGGCACAGACAGTTAGGGATAACACACCTAGTCAGTTTGTCTGTGTGTGATTCTTCTCCAACCCAGTTTAAAATTTCTTGCCTGTAAAGAACAAAGGCTGTAAAGTGTCTGGTTACTCCTTGTAGGCTGAAAGAGTAGATGTCATCACATTGTCAACATTGGAGCAGTGCTTTGGTATTTGGGCAAAAACTCTATGGTAGAAGACAAATTACCACAGAATTTTTGCCCAAATACCAGAGCTTTGTCTCAATGTCACTGCGTGATGACATCACTTATGGGTCACATTGGAAGCAATGTTGACACATTGCTGCAACGTTGGCTGGGCCTCCCTCCTGCTCCCGGTAAGTCCCCCCACTGGTTGCTGGGAGGGAACTGGCAACCCTAACTGAGGCCAAGCAGAAAGAATATTTTAAAGGCCAGTGAGTGGGATTTCATTCAGTGACCCCTTGACTGACAAAAGCAGCATAAATAATACAAAATATAGGCCCCTGCCACACGGGGGGGAAAAAGAACGGCCAAAGTGTGGCTTTTTAGAGCCACACCAAAAGAGACATGCGGCGGTGGGATCAGATAGATTCCCTGAGCCGCCGCGCAGTTCCTCCCCGGCACGATCTGATGCAGGGGGGGGAAGCCGCTGAAGGGAGAGCGAGGCAGCCGAACTGCGCATGTGTGCGCAAGCGCAGTTCGGCCGGGAGCCTCGATTGCTCCGGAAGATGGGCACGCCGGCAATCTCACAGCCGCACTTGCTGCGCCATTTCCGGTAAGTCCTGCTCTTTTGCAGGTTCTTTTTTGCAGTGGGATTTCCGGCTGAAGGGACGGATCGGGGACGGGTGCACAATGCTTCCCAGATGTTGCGGTTTGATCGTGCCCATTTGCTGCGCTCCCGATCTGTCCCTCTTCCGGGCCAAAACCTCCCGTGTGACCGGGGCCATGGTTATTTATTTATTTATTTAGTATTGTATTCCACTTTTCTCCGGGGGTGGGTGGATGAGGAAGCTTACAAAAATATAATGCAAACAAATTTACAAGAATAGTAAGAAAAACAAGTAAAAAATTCTGGGCTGATGTCCACCAGGTCAATCCAACTGACCAAGGCCCCAGCTAACAGTTATGAGCCAAGATCCAAGAGCCCTTAGACTCTTGCCCTTTGGCCTGCACCCCTGGCCCCACACAGGCTATAAATTCTGGCAGTGGAAGAGAGAGAAAACATTTATGCTTGTTGTTGGAAGCTGGCAATGGTATTTCCTCAATTCCCCTTCC
>NW_015166651.1:5897-16442 GCF_001447785.1 Gekko japonicus | reverse complement strand
CCTGCTGACAGTTATGCAAACATGCAAGGTTTACATAATTATGTTGTGGATTTCAGCATTTTAATGCAAAACTTGAATTATTTTGAAAAATTTTGAGGGTTTTTTGGCTTGTTTGTTTTTCTTTTGCACAGAGTATATAAAGCCCTGGGAGGGAAGGTAGCATGGTATAGTCATATCTTGTCATATCTTGGTAGTTAACCAGGGTCAGTACTTGGAAGGGAGACCACCAAAGAAGACTCTGTAGAGGAAGGCAACAGCAAACGACCTGTGTTTCACAGTTGCCTTGGAAGCCCCTTGCTAAGGTCACCATAAGTGTAAGTTGGCTGTGACTTGACAGCTCTTTACACACCCACACATATACAGCCATGGTTCTTTTATCTCCTGATGTGCTATAATTCACACCCACATTGGGTCTGTCCAATGTGTTTACCCACCCCAGAAGCAGACACAAGTAAGGTCATCGACACAGTTCAAGAGGATGTGAGTCATTATGGTCAGCCTGTTTGACTGTCTGCTTAATAGATTGCTATTCCCTTGTGAACAGCTAACGTAGCTTTGCACTAGAGTTGCCAACTCAGGGCTTGGAAATTCATGGCTATTTGAGGTGGAGTCTGTGGTGGGAAGGGTTTGGGGAGGGGAGGATGTGACAGACTGCACGTTAAAAGCTCATAAGTGCTGTGTAAACATGTAATGGACTGTGAAAGGTTAATGCCTCACAGAGCCAGGGAGCTTTGAGTGATAGGCTGCCCAAAGGGATTTGATTGGTTAGCACTAGTTGAGCAGAAGAACTTCAGAACTGACTGCTGAAGAGAATTCAGTTTAGCACTTACTGAGGACTGGGAAGGTTGCCAAGGAGGGTTGGGAGGATCACTGAAGACCCCCATTCAGGCCAGGAAAAGGGACAGATCTTCTAGTTAGACAAGTGATTCGCTACCCAATTGATAAGGAAGATAGCTGAAAGATTGAAATGATCTCTGGAATGTTCAAAGAAGGAATTTGGGTGCTTGGTAGTGTATCTCTGCCTTCTGAAACCTCAAGAGTCAGTTAAACTCAAGAAAATGTACTTGAGTTTTTAGGAAACACCAAAACACTGAAGCCAATGCCTGTCGCCACTAAGATTCTAAGACTGTGTGAAAAGCTTTAAAACTCTCACTTGCTGGAAACATATGAACAGGAGTTTTTGTAATAAGTTATCTCAAGTTATATGTGATTCACCTCAGACATTTTATCCCTAATTTCACCTGACCTTTCCCTCTCTATGTTAAATAAAATACCTTGTTTATTTTTTTACGTTCTAAAGACTCTCATGTGCCATTTTCAGAAATTATAAGTTAAGAGGGTAATCTTATCTCTTCCCTCTAGTTCCTGGGCTGAGCTAGCATAGAAATACAATAACGTGATAGGGTGGAACAGCCATAGATCTTCAGGAAAGAAGAAAATAGATAGAGGAGCTGCTCAGTCAGAAAGGAAGAGAAAAACGGAGGGAAAATCCTTCATTTGAATGAGGGAAGAGGGTGAGGTTGTCACAAAAAAATCTCAACAAGTTATAATGTCATAGAGTCCACCCTCCAAAGCAGCCATTTTCCCCAGGGGAACTGATCACTGTTAGCTGGAGATCAGTTGTACTGGGAGATCTCCAGGCCCTACCTGGGGTTTGACAACCTCACAGTCATATATATATATAAATACATTATACAAATATTAAAACAGATAAAACAGTTAAAACCACAACAAAATGCAAAGTGCTAACAGTACAAATAAACAATGGTGGCAGTCTTTTGGCATCCAGATATAACAATCACCATATTCCAGGTTCCTTGCCAGGCTATCAGATATTACTTTGGTGCTGATGTTACTTTGGTGCTGATGTTAGGGCCAGGGCCATGATGTTACCGGCGGCTTCCTAATCAAAAGCCTGGTGGAAGAGCTCAATTTTACAGGCCCTGTGGAACTGCAGAAGGTCCCGCAGGGCCCTGATGTCCTCTGGGAGCTCATTCCACCAGTGTGGGGCCACCACAGAAAAGGCTTTGCATTCATCACTTTCTTCTGATGTAATGGTGAATAATTATCACTTTCAGCATGGAAAACCAGATGGGGTACAGTTCTTTTGTAGTGCAGCTGAGGTTAGTTCTATCTTGTGGAGGCTCAATTGATGGCCATGTGATATCCCCAACATGATGACATCACCCAGAAGTGACATCATCAAGTCAGGGACATTGTGGGGGGATGCTTTGATATTTGAGCAAACTCCATGGTTTAAGAGTGAAAAAACCATAGAGTTTAACCCAAATACCAGAGTGTCCCAGCACAACTTCCCCAATGCAACGATGTCTCTTCCGGGTGACATCATCGCATTGGGGATGTTGTGTGACATCCCCACCCACCCCTGGAATGCCCCCCCCAAATCCCCCACCTGGCAACCTTAATGGGTTATGATCTCTTATCCAGGTTCTGTTTAGAAGAATTTATTTCTAAGCCAAATTAGATGGAAAGCATGGAGAAATAGGCACAGTTTGTTCATTTTGCCATTTATTCTAGCTTTATTTAGTTATTTATTTCATTTATATCCCGCCTTTCTCCCCAATGGAGGATCTAAAGCAGCTGACACCATTCTCCTCTCCTCCATTTTATCCTCACAACTCTGAGAGTCTGCAGATTGGCCCAAGCTCAACCAGCAAGCTTCCGTGGCAGAGTGGGGATCTGAATTTAGGTCTCCCAGATCCTAGTCCAGTGCTCTAACCACTACACAACAATAAAAAACACACCCTGTTTTAATTCTTTGTGCTACCAGCGCATGAAAATCCACAGTTTGGGTGGCCTAAGGCCTCTTAGGTTAAAGCTACACACTTAACCAAATCTTGGGAGATATTCCTTCCTTGACTGGATTATTTTGGATTGTGGGGAGGGGGTGGGTTGCATTTTAATTGCACTGTAGAAAATGCGTCTGTCTGGAAGAGAGAATTTTGATGTTGGGCATGGTAGAACTTAGCAGTAGTTCTACCCTTAGAGATGTCTGATGCAGGAAAAGCCTGGCTCTTGATCACTAAGTCCTTTCCAGCAGGTGTCATTCCATTAATACTGCATGATTGTTTTATGACACAAGTGCAATTTGTCATCTTGGTGAGGAGGAGTCAATTAGGGTAGTATATTTTCTTTAGCCCCTCCTTCTAGAAACATAGCTCACTTTACAGAAATAAACTCCTGGCAAATGGCAGCGAACAGAAAAGTAGCAAATAAGTGAAAAAGAAAGAAACTGCTCTAGCAGAATTGGGGCAATAGCAGCGAAGAACACCATGCAATCTAATTGGCTTCAGCTGCCAGAGGAACAGCAGAGCCCGTGCCAGATGTGTTGGAGCAGGAGCTTGAAAAGTTGTCCAAAACTGGAGGGTGTGTGTGTTTATGAACAAAACCTAAACAATTTAGCAGTGAACATAACCTGCCTTCCTGTATAGGCTGCTGCAAGGGTTGGGTTCTGCTTGGGGTTGCTAAAGAACTTTGTCACTTCTGAATTTGGCCCTGAAATGTGCAACATAACCAAATTTCCTATGCCTGCTTCACTTGGATGTCAGCAAGGCAACTGCTTCTGTTCAAGAGGTTGCACTGATTCTGGTTTCAGGAATTTGCAAGACTTTGGTACCAACTAAATTCCATGATGGCTTTATTATCAGAATCAAATGGGACCATTTGAATGTTGAACTGAGTTTGTTAAGTATCCTGGATGCAGGGGGGGGGGGAGTTAGCAATTGGTCCTCTACCCAGATTTGAAATGACCTACTAAGATCTGTAGATTTATAGAGATTCAGGGGATCATATGAAGAAAAAGAGGGGGATCATCCAGCTTTGTCCAAACTACATTCCACTGGGGGTGGTACAACTGATACATTTGCACTGGACCCTGAGTGAACTTGAAGCCATGTGTTCCCATAAGCACCATGTTCAGGGGGTAACTCTAAAAAAAAGTTTGGGGGAACAAAGGAGTAGGAAAGACCATTATTGGGGACAAAACGATTGCTTCACACACTAAATACATCCTTTACCAAATGGAAATTTTTAAAAATGTTAATCTGTATTTTAGGGTCTTAATGTCTAACATAGTAGGAGATATTTTGGAAAAGTGGTAGCTACCCCTTTCTGCCCCTCATAGTTATTCCTACTTACTTCTGTGCTTCAAATCTGCATCATTAGCTCTACTCAGGAACAGAAACAACCTGGCCCTACCCTCACCTAAGTGGTGCCTGGCCCAACGTAGCTACCTATTAATTCAGTCTTGAACCAACATCCCAAATTGGGTTTCTAGGCACAGCCTGAGAACCAGCAGAAGACCAAGTGTGTGTGGAGGGGTGTCAGAGATTGTATGACATCACTTCCAAGAAAACCCAGAAGTGATGTCAAACCTCTCTATGACTTGACATCATGCTGTCCCTGAAGGTGATTTAAAAAATCTTTCTCTCCCACCAGCTGCTTGAATGCTGGTGGACAAGATCCAAAGGGGGCAGGAGCTCTTCTGCCCCAGCAGGTCTATGGCTAGGGATGGGCATGAAACAGTTCATAATTATTTTGGCCAGTTTGTGGTTCATGAACAGAAGTTCATGGCAGGTCAACCGGCATGAACTTCCCACGAACTTTCAAGCAGTTTGTGGAGTTTTATGTCAGTTGGTGAATGGATACATTTCCAGACTGACTGTCTCCACTCAAACAAAATGTGCATTGCACTGGTATTGCTGGGCATGCAACATCCCCCCGCTTGCATGAAGTGTAATTCTGTGCTAGACATCAGTCCTGTTGAGCTTGTATTGCCACAATGGCACTAGGTTCTGCTGGTCACTAGTACATTGCACTGGTTCTGCTCGGCTTGCAAAAATGTCCCCCCCCATCAGTTTCCACTGCAGAGATTATCTGGTTTGACCTTAGTCCTGTTCAGCTTGCACTGCCACAATGGCACTAGTTCTACTGGGCAAATTGCAGTGGTTCTGCTGGGCTTGCAAAAATGCCCCCCCCCCCTTCAGTTTCTACTGCAGAGATTCTCTGGGACTTTGATTCTGTTCTGTTTGGCTTCTATTGTCCTTGCTTTTTTTGCTGTTTGTTTTTCTCCATTGGAAACAATGGAGGATGGGAACCTTCTTTGGGGGGCCATGAGTTGGACTCCGTCAATCCAATCCTCACCAAACCTAGAGGGCAGGTACAGAAGAATCAGTTGGAGATTCCCCGCAAGTTTGTTTGGTGTCTCTAGCATGCTGTTGGGCATTCTACCACATCAAAAACCTCACAAACCAAACCAGTTCATTTAGCTTACTCTTAAAACTTTGTGACAGTTCATGGCTCACTAACTGGGCACACCATGGACAGCATTTTCCTGGTTCATGCCCATCCTTACCCATGGCAACCCTAGTCCCAGACTTTAGGTTGCCTAATCAGTAATGAAATAGTATAATGTACCTGGGCTGGGCTGGTGATGAAACACAGGAAAAGGGAGATAACCAGTTGCTTAAGTACATCCTAGGCATTTGTATTTTCCGTCCTGCAAGAAGGAGGACCTTTGTGCCCATTTTCCCAGGGGAATTATCACAGGATGGACTACATTAACCAATGACAAATTGCATGTGCGTAATCTTGTGAAATGTTTTGACTACCAAAGCTGTTCCATAGCAGTTCATTAAAAGACAAATAAAATATTGTAAGTTTACATTTTTATGTAAAGATCAGGAATGCTCTGGCTGATAACTTTCTTTCTACCAAGCATCTGTTTCCTATTTTTTAAACATTTTACAACATTGGTTAGCCAATTTTATATTAATAGTTGATGTTAACAGGATCAAAACATTGCAGTTTCTTACCAAAGGTTAGTATCTCTCTCTCTCTCTCTCTCTCTCTCTCTCTCTCTCTCTCTCTCACACACACACACACACACACACACACACACACACACACTACTCTCTATGGCGGCAACCAGCATCATCTCTGCACCAACATCTGGTTTTTTTGAATATTAAAAATTATAAACATTGCAAGATGTAGTCCACCTGGCCCTCCAGTATTGACCATCTGCATAATTTGTGCTTTCCTTTTAAAACAATAACACAGACTTAATTCGGACTTCTTATGTTTTTGAAAAACTGTCTTCTTTGTAAGTCCAAGGCAAGCTGGACATGGAATGTCAGTACATAGTGAGTTGTTGTGTCTAAGAAGAATTCCTTTATAATGGAGACATTGAAATTGTTTGCTTGGCTAGCAAATGGTTAATAGTTATAGTGTGAAAGAGATTGTGTTGAAGTGAATGGGGATGGTAAGGAATTTTACCCTAGCTACCATTAAGTGATAATAGTACTCCTTTAAAAGTGAAATGAATGTGCATAACTGCACCACAAACCAATATGGGGTTTATATCTCTGTGATTGTCATGGTCCCCCCACCCCGCCTGCCCAATCCTGGGAATATTAGTTTTGTGGATTTCCAAGAATTCTCTGTTAAGAGATCTTCACCAGGCTCCACATCAAATTAGAGTTCTCAGAATTCTGAAGGAATGGCTGATACACCAGTCAAGTCTATAATGTCAGTATGTGTTGCTACCATATGTAAACTTTCGGTCAGTTTGAACAAACTAAAATTAGTGAATAATTCTAATATAAGAACATAGGAAGAGCCCTGTGAGGCCAGACTATGGTCTGCTGATTACCAATGCTGATTTCTCCACACCTACTACTCCTCTGCATATCACACTCAATCCAGTCATGCCCACTATTGTCATTTACCTGCTATCATCATTTGCCTGCTAATGTAATTCAGCATCTGAAATCACTTCACTTTCCAAAATATAAGGGCAGATGGACTCGTATTCTAGCTGTATCTGAAGACGTGAGCAGTGATTCACAAAGGCTCATACCCTGCAACAAATTGTGTTAGTCTTTAAGGTGCTACTGGACTTTTGATCTTTTCTACAGTCATGAAAGAATTTGTCTTCCACAAAATTAGTCTAATCACCTTTTAAAGCCTTTTGAGCTAGTGGACATCACTGCAACTCATGGCCATAATAACCTACGAGCAATACATTTTCTTTCATTAATGTTTGATTGAATTCTGCAGTATGTATTTGTGTTGATGAAAAATTGTGACCAGTGTTTGTATGGGGGGGGGGTGTCCACAAAGGAATGCAGAGTCCAGTGTTTGATTCATCCAGGCCAGCATTTCGCATGATGTACTCTGCTAAGAGGAGCATATTTGAAAAACTGGTGTGTGCTATTAAGATTCCGATGGCTGGAACTGTAGAGCAGGGATCCCCAACCCTTTTGACACTGAAGGCACCAAATTCAAAGTCTGCCACGGGGGGTGGGTACAATCACAAAATGTCTGCCCAGGAAGCAGAGACCACCACAGACCAGCTGCCAGAGGATGCAGAGCCAACAGCAAAATGTCAGAGAGTAACTTTTCAACATTTCGAGCCAAAGTTCTGTTTAAGAAGATTCCTTATAAAACAGATGTATTGTTTTATAATATTTCCTCGCGTACATACAACTTACCCTTAGCCAGTGGTGTGGTGGCAGTGGCAACGCATCATATTAAAAATTCTGCCCAGCCAATCAAACTGCCAATGACCAATTAGAAGCCATGCTGTGCAATAGACCCATCTGACCCCACCCACTTTCTAAAAACACTTGGTAGGCACCAGGAAAGTTGTCAGCAGATGCCATGATGCTCACAGCTGTCGCAATTGGAACCTCTGTTGTAGAGGGACACAGGACAAGCTGCAGAGTATATACATGTTATTATGTACTGAGATCGAGGCAGCATTTCGAACAAGTGATTTCTTTATTAGCTCAGAACACAGACAGACAATACTCAGAAAGACCCAACTATATACAGTTTGAACCAGGGAAATCACACCCCCTGGAATATTAACGTCCAATCAATGATGAGTGCTTGGGACCAATAGGAATTGTTCCCACCGAAGGTCAGAGTCTTTCTGGGTTGGTTTGTCTGACAACAGCGGCCAATCCGGTGGAAGTTGAGAAGGCCTGAAGTCTGTCACTACTTCCATGACTTCCCCTTCTATTTGCCAAGGAGTGATGGGGCCGGATGCCATGATCTTAGTTTTTTTGATGTTGAGCTTCAAGCCCACTTTTGCGCTCTCCTCTTTTACTCTGAGCAAGAGGCTCTTTAGATCCTTTTCACTTTCAGCCATTAGAGTGGTATCATCTGCATATCTGAGGTTGTTGATCTTTTCCCCAGCAATCTTAATTCCCGCTTGTGATTCATCCAGGCCAGCATTTCGCATGATGTACTCTGCTAAGAGGAGCATATTTGAAAAACTGGTGTGTGCTATTAAGATTCCGATGGCTGGAACTGTAGAGCAGGGATCCCCAACCCTTTTGACACTGAAGGCACCAAATTCAAAGTCTGCCACGGGGGGTGGGTACAATCACAAAATGTCTGCCCAGGAAGCAGAGACCACCACAGACTAGCTGCCACAGGATGCAGAGCCAACAGCAAAATGTCAGAGAGTAACTTTTCAACATTTCGAGCCAAAGTTCTGTTTAAGAAGATTCCTTATAAAACAGATGTATCGTTTTATAATATTTTCTTACGTACATACAGCTTACCCTTAGCCAGTGGTGTGGTGCCAGTGGCAAAGCATCATATTAAAAATTCTGCCCAGACAATCAGACTGCCAATGACCAATTAGAAGCCATGCTGTGGAATAGACTCATCTGACTCCACCCACTTTCTGACCCCACCCCACCAGGAAAGTTGTCAGCAGATGCCATGATGCTCACAGCTGTCGCAAGTGGAACCTCTGTTGTAGAGGGACACAGGACAAGCTGCAGAGTATATACATATTATTATGTACTGAGATCGAGACAGCATTTCGAACAAGTGATTTCTTTATTAGCTCAGAACACAGACAGACAATACTCAGAAAGACCCAACTATATACAGTTTGAACCAGGGAAATCACACCCCCTGGAATATTAACGTCCAATCAATGATGAGTGCTTGGGACCATTGGGAATTGTTCCCACCGAAGGTCAGAGTCTTTTTGGGTTGGTTTGTCTGACAGCAGCGGCCAATTTGGTGGAAGTTGAGGAGGCCAAGGAAAGATTGTAGTTCCCTTTTTGAAGCTGGGATTGGTGTACTGTGGATTGCCTTGACCTTGCTCTCCGTTGGGTGAACGCTGTCAGCGTCAATAAGGAACCCCAAAAACTCAACTTGATGGACTCCAAACTGGCATTTCTCTTGCTTTACTTTGAGACCCGCATCCTGGAAACGGCAGACCTCTCGAAGGTGGTCTTCCAGCTCCTTTGTGGATGCGCCAGCTATCAGGACATCATCAAAATAAGGAATGATGCCCGAAATGTCCCGAAACAGACCATCCATGAGTCCTTGGAATAGTCCTGAGGTGACGCTAACCCCAAACTGCAGGCAGTTAACTTTGAATGCCCCTCGGTGCATGACAATCGTTTGAGCCTCGGCCGCGACCGCAGTGACAGGCAACTGTTGATATGCCTGTGCCAGGTCTAGCTTGGTGAAAATCTCCAGCGAGTGAAGCTAAAAGGTGGCTGACAACTGGTACTGGATATGCATGCTGTTGCAAGGCTTTGTTGATTGTGCATTTGTAGTCTGCACAGATTCTTACGGTCCCGTTGGGCTTAATGGGTGTGACGATAGGAGTCTCCCACCTGGCATGTGAGACTGGTTCCAGCACTCCCTGTGCAATGAGACAATCCAACTCCTCATCGATCTGCAGTTTCAATGCGAAGGGCACCTGACGAGCCTTCAGCCAAACTGGAACCATCTTAGGGTCGAGGTCGAAAGAAACTGAGGGTCCAGGGAACCATCAAATACTGCTGGAAATTCTTTGCACACAGAGTCCCAATTCGTGTGGGAGATTTGGTGTACCACCATCATGTGGATGCCAAGTGCATCAAACCAGTCAAGTCCCAGGAGACTTGCACGGTACCCTTCGACCACTATAACACTCAATGGGCTGTAGAACTTTTTATAGAGAACCATGAATTTGCCGATTCCCACAACAGGAACGCACTGTCTCTGGAAATCCATGAGGTGGAAATCGCAAGGCTTGAGCCATCGTTTGATCCATCTGGAGAATAGCCGACTTAGAGTCTGCGTTGAGATGATGGTGAGTGCTGACCCCAAATTGACCTCCATCTCCCGGGGGGTGTTGTTGAGGATGACTGTCACCTTGATTTTGTTTTTTGTTTGGAGCTGAGTGCTTGACACCGACGAGTGGTAGAGACACTTGGATGTCAAGTGACAATCAGCAGGCATAGAGGTGTACCGTGGCAGCGGTTGGAGTCTCAGGGGGTGTTGTTGAGGATGACTGTCACCTTGATTTTGTTTTTTGTTTGGAGCTGAGTGCTTGACACCGATGAGTGGTAGAGACACTTGGATGTCAAGTGACAATCAGCAGGCATAGAGGTGTACCGTGGCAGCGGTTGGAGTCCGCTAGATGATGTTCGAGGTGACATCTTGCCTTTGATGAATGGCAGACCTGGATGAGGTGTCCAACCTTCCCGCAATCACGACACTGGG
>NW_015166651.1:0-2927 GCF_001447785.1 Gekko japonicus | reverse complement strand
AGACGTCATTAAAATGCTAGCAGACATGCTTAAGCTGGTGATAGAACAACTCGATGGTATTAGCCAGCAGTTGACTGTGATGAATAAGAACTTTGCATCTCAGCAGCTCCAGCTGAAAGAAACGGAGAAGAAAGTGGAGCAGGCAACTGAGAAAATTAAAGAGATAGACACCACAAGTAAGAAATTGAAGAAAAGAATGGGAGAAGTTGAAACAAAGCAAAACTTTCAAGAAAGTCGTTTACTACAACTACAGATGGAAAAAGTTAACATGATTCTCAGGTTCCAGGGAGTTCCTGAAGCAGAGAAGGAGGACCTGAGGAAATTGCTCAGTGAGATCATCGCTCCAGCAATAGGCTTAACAGTGGATGAGCTGGTAAAAGAAATGGAGATTGCCTATAGGGCATACTCCAATTATATTTTAAAAAAAACAGCCAGCCTGGAGAAATTGTGGTCAGAGTCTCAAGACAGACCAGAGATGCTATCTTAAAAGCGACATCAGCAACTCCAGTGAAAATGGGAAATATAATCATCAAAACCCTAAAAGATATTCCATTTGAAATCCGACAAAAGAGGAAAAATTACAAGGATTTAATGGAATTTCGTATAGGTGGGCGATTCCAAAGGGTGTCATCTTTAAGATCAACGATAAAAGAGAGAAGACTCCACTTTCAAAGCTAAAGAATTTTTGCGGCGCCAATTGGGAATGGAGGAAGAGTCCAAGGAGGAGGAAACGAAATCTAGTGACTCTGCCACCTCTGGAACAGAAGAGGCCTCTGCTGCAGAAACGGGAGCAGGTGCTGCCAGAGTTGTATATGACTTTAGAGACAGAAAGCCGAAGTAAAGGCAGAAGGACTCGGAAAATAGCCTTTTGAAGCGAAGCAAAAGAAGCCGAAGTAAAGGCAGAAGGACTTGGAAAATAGCCTTTTGAAGCAAAGCAAAAGAAGATGATCAGAAAGCTCTCTCATAACAACTAACAAATTAACATTGAAGCTGAGATAAACAAGAACTCCACAAGTATATTGTGATACTAACACTTATAGTGTTAACACTTACACTAACAAGGATAAGATCTCCTCCTCTTGGGATTTTAGTATAGTGTGGTTATCTATTCTTTATCCCTAGATGCAGTTCCCTCCCCATTATTTTCTTTGTAGTTTTGTAGCTTATTGCAAAAATAAAAATATCCCTTCGGGGATTTCAAAAAAGAAAGAAAGAAAGAAAGAAAGAAACTTTATTTTGAAGTTGGACATGCCTGATATATTGCATTATATAATTGCAGTATTAAATTTCACAAAATTTAATGAAGAACACAATTTGTTGAATGTATCATGTTACTGGCAATGGTCACATTGTGGTTATTAAGTAATTAATACTGACAAGCAGGAGACTGGCAAGGACTTGCCTGGGGTAACTCATTTCCCCTCTGCTACGATTTCCTCTTTCCTTTCTATGAAAGCCCACATAGCCTTCCCTCTTTTCTTGCTACCTTCTCTCCTTCCCACACAACAGCCAACATACCTTAGTCTATCATCCCTTCAGCTTAACATCGTACAAATACTGGATGCTAGTCCTTTAACAAGTTGGATGCTGATAGAACAAACATCAATTTCTCCAATCCGATTCCAATAAATATTTTGGATACCACCTTCACACCATCCGGAACAACTTCAAACTAACCATTTTCTAACTGCCACTCTAAAAGTCTGGGATAACAAGAGAGCACACTTGGCACTGGATATATCACAATTCTCCTCTTTCACAAACCAACCTTGGTTTCCTCTGGGTAAGGAACCAGGAGCCTTTCAAGACTGGATCATAGCTGGCCCAGCACATCCAATGGACCTAGTCAAGCATGGTGAAATATGAGACAAAATATATTTTGATGGGCTGATAGGGACTCCAATTCCCTGGTACTGATATCTACAACTAAAAAAATTGACAGAACATCTAGACAAGTCTGGTATGTTTGAACACCCAAAAACGGGCTTTGAGACTCTCCTCTCCATATATAATACTTCAATGAAAGGGCTGCTTTCCAGATTGTACAAGATGTTGCTGTCTGCTGATTGCTCACACTCCGTATTTTGTCAAAGAGTTTGGGAAGATGACCTTCAGATTGATTTACAACAATTCCAATGGCTCACCATCTGGAATTCACCTGCAAATACTTTGAGGGTCTTTAACATTCAAATTAACTCATTTAAACTCATCAACAGAAGGTATCTCACACCAAAAAGACTGAATCTCATGAACCAACGATATAATCCTCTATGTTGGGAAAACTGTGGTTCCTTTGGCACATATTACCACTGCTGGTGGGAATGCCCAGTCATCCAACACTTTTGGTGTGAAGTTACATCCCAAATCAATAACATCATGTCACAATCACTTCTGGATACGCCAGAACTTTTACTTCTAAATCTGTGGGACCCCTCTTCTTGGGGTGATTCACACAGAAATCTTACTTCCATTCTTCTTGTTGCTACCAGGCGCATACTCACGGCAGCATGGAAATCCTCTTCACCACCCGAAACTGACAACCTGGTATGATAAGATATGGGATCAATTTGTGATGCATAAGATATCTGACCATTTGGACCAAGCACAATATGGCTCCACTAAGATCTACAACAAATTTGTGCTTACCTGGGCCCCTGTGCTCTGATTCAGGGTGGAACAAGATCTACTCCCCTCCAATTTGAGTTACCACAAATGGCTCCACTTTTAATCACACTCTTTGTTTTGTCTCCTTTTTTTGAATAGAGCTTTCGGCACCCTGTTTTACCAATGCTCAACTCTTGAACAGGCTCTATGCATTTAAGTATTAAAGGTGTTGCATTTTATTGTATTTGACTCTATGAACTGTTTCAGATGTGGATTTTATGCTTATACTAGGATCAAGGCCCGTTGTGGGAAGAAATACAATG
>NW_015166650.1:19728-24624 GCF_001447785.1 Gekko japonicus | reverse complement strand
TTTATTGCAGTCACACACTGTCTCGACCACTGAGCCACAGCCCCTCCCGATAATCCCTATTCGTATTGCATTGTTCACTGGTTGCCTTCTGCTCTCTGACTGCACTGTTTTATATCCTGTAGTCTGCCTTGAGTCTCAATCAAGGAAGGCAGACTATAAAGCCAGTTTGGTGTAGTGGTTTAGGAGCACGGACTCTCATCTGGGAGAAGTGGGTTGGATTCCCCCACTCCTCCACATGCAGCGGCTGGGGTGGGCTTGGGTTATTTCAGAGCTGTTCTCTCAAGGGCAGTCCTCGAGAGAGCTCTCTCAGCCCAACCTGCCTCACAGTGTGTCTGTCGTGGGGGGGGGGGAAGGGAGAGGTGACTGTAAGCCAGTCTGAGACTCCTCCGGGTACTGAAGGGCGGGGTATAAATCCAATCTCTTTCTCTTCTTCTAAAGTGAATAAAATTCATTTCAGGAAGAGGGAGAAGGAGTGTGCGTGTGTTGATCTATTGCTGCCTTTTGAAAACACTATCAACCAAATTACACCGAAAACAGACCGTCAAACGTTATATGAATTGTACAATACAATAACTTCAATCACATATCATGTAGAAACATTCCGTGTATTCATAAGGATTTATGCACACTGGAGCCACATCTGTGGTTAAGGAATATGCATTAGGCCAGGGGTGGCCAAACTGTGGCTCGGGAGCCACATGAGGCTCCTTCACACATATCGTGTGGCTCCCGGCAGGGCAGCTGGGGAAGCGAATGGGAGGGCTTGCCTCCCCGATCGGTCTTCCCTTCCCCGGCCAGTGTTCCTCTTCTTGGGTAGGCTCGAGGCAGGGGGGAGCAGAGAAAGAAAGCAACTTTAGCTTGAAATGCATTCTCAAAGCCGCCACCCCCCAGCCTACAAATAGGATTGGACAAATAAATATCATGACCAATATCTATTTTTATCCCTTTTGTTTTTTATTTTTGGCAACCTCATTTGATGTTAATACAAAGCAAATTTGCATATTATTCAATAAAAACGTCAGTCATATTTGCTCACGCCATGCGGCTCTCAAACATCTCAAACGTTTATTCTAGGTGGCTCTTGTGTTAAGCAAGTTTGGCCCCCCCCCTTCATTAGGCTAAAAGTTTCCCCCACTCGATGCAATTAACAAGACAGCGCTAGAAGCACAACCATTCGTTATAAGATTCTTAAAGCAAAGACTTTCCTTTTCCTGAATTGGAGAAGGTCTCTCCTAAACTGTGATGAAAGTTATTGTGTTGTATGATTTATGTTGGAAAGTGTTTAACAGAGAGCTATAGAACGCTTCCTGCCAAACTAGCAGTTAGAAAGCAAGAAATTGCAAGTAGATAAATAGGTACCCCATCAGTGGGAAGGTAGCAGTGTTCCGTGCGCCTCGGCGTCTAGTCATGCCGGCCACATGACCACGGAAACGTCTTCGGACAGCGCTGGCTCTTTGGCTTTGAAACGGAGATGAGCACCGCAAGCCTAGTTTTTTCGGAGCTGCGGTGGCTCAAGTGGTTAAGACGCTGAACTGCAGGCTGTGGAACGTCGGTAGTTCAGCAGTTCGAGACCCGAGTGTGCCGCATGACGGAGTGAGCTCCCGTCTCTAGTTCCAGCTCCTGCCAACCTAGCAGTTCGAAAGCAAGAAATTGCAAGGAGATAAATAGGTACCACTTTGGTGGGGAAGGTAACAGCGTTCCGTGCGCCTTGGTGTTTAGTCATGCCGGCCACATGACCATGGAAACGTCTTCGGACAGCACTGGCTCTTCGGCTTGGAAACGGAGATGAGCACCGCAACCCTAGAGTCGGACTCGACTGGCTTTCGAGCAAGGGAACCTTTACCTTTACCTATAGAATGTGTGATGGTCTGTTTTCGATGTAATTCGGTTTATGGTATTTACCCATAAAACTTCCCTTTTGTGTTTGCATGCCTTTTGGAATCAGACAGGAGTGACGCTAATTTCTTGTAGGATCCGATTCGAGACAATCGAAGTCTCTCCAACCGAGGCTGCAAATTGGCTTCACGTTCCTCCATTTTCAAATCCCCACACTTTGGCACTTGAAAAGCTCACTCTGCATAAGGGGAAAACGGTATGCCAAGCCAGAACGGACACTGAAGTCCCACTCGGTCTGAAGTGCTTGCGTACGTTTTAGCTTAATCTGCCTTAAATAAAACAACTTTGCTTCTTGAGTTCCATGTAGTACAAGAAAGGGACGAGACAATTAGCTGTTCAAAATGATGCCGGTTTGCAGGAGCCGCATTCAACTCTCTCGAGAGGGGTCACTCAGGATGGAACTCCTAGCGTGCGCAAGATTTTAACGGCGATGGGCTGTTCAGCATCCTCATTTGTCACTTGTGTGTCCCTATTGGTTTGTTTTTTTCCCTTTTCCACATGCGTGTTGCTCCCTCTAGGGGTCAATTTGATATTACATCGGTGTATGTCTTCCTGCAGATTTAAACTGCAGGTTTTTATGCCGGACATACAGTGATGTGAGATCAAAATGACGACTAGAGGGAGCAAAACACATGCGAAAAAGAAAGAACCCAAAGCAATAGCGACACACAAGCAGTGAAAATAAGGATGTGGAAGAGCCATATGTTAGACACACATTAGACCACCACTAGAGATGTAAAATTTCCAGAAATTTTGAAGCTCGGAAAACCCCCCGGTGTTTTTTTGGAAAAAAACAGAAATTTTCGGAAAATTTGAAAAAAAAAGCTACATTAGCATTTCTTTTGTCTTTTCCAGATTGAAAGTCATTCTGTTACTTTAGGAACATAAAATATGACTATGGACATTTTTACTTGGCATGAAATTATCACAACTAGCATGTTAAAATTATAGTGTATCCAAACAATTATTACAAACAGAATACCCACCCACATGCAAAAACCAAACTGGAACCTTTTTATTTTCTTCTGAAGAAATGCATCTTGTTCTTTCATTGGAGATTTCAGTTTGTAACCTAGGACTTGCTTGTCCTCAGTGCACAGAAATTAGATCAATCTAATATATATATTAGAAATGATTTGGAAAATATTTGAACACCTTGTCTTATTTATTTATTTATTTTATTCAACTTATACCCCGCCCTCCCCGCAATATTTTATTCATCATGTTAAAATAAAACGTTCCTTTTTTTTTTCTTTTTTCAATTTTTTTGGGGGAAAAAAGGCTTCAGGGAAAAAAAATGGGGGAAAAAACGGTTTGTTCCCAAATTTTTCTGGTTTTTTTCTGGGCCTTCACATCTCTAACCACCACTACAGTAAAGACCACACTCACAAAGATTTCTGTATGTAGAACTTTTAATTCTCAAGATCTGTACAGACAACTCACACATCTTTTTAAAGTCTCTGGGGGGACAATTGGAACCAGAGTGCTATCAGCAGTCACGGACAAAAACAGCCGGGCGAACAGTTTTATCCTTCGAAGGTAGACAGGAAGCTTGTCACTATCTCCTTCAGCTTGGCATCTGTTTGTTCAGAGATCTTCCCGTCAGTCCTGTTGAGGTGAAACCAAAAAAAATGAAATCTCAACTCATTCCCAGCAAAGGTAAGCCAAAATTCACTATGGCCTCCTCGCCTCCTGCCCCCCGCTATCCATCAAAAAACAAAAATAAATCTGATGTCGTAAGCGTCTCACTTCATCTCGCAACCACCTAAAAATATATACTTTTATGTTTAGCTCAGAACTACAAGGTCGAACAGATGCAGTCGTTGGGAGTCCAGTTCTGAAACCGGGCAAAGCTTTAAACTGAGTTTTTAATCAAGATTTATCATCGATCCACAACAGTTTATTCCTAGAAGCGTGATAAGGACTGGGCATACAAAACTAGGCCACAGCCATTCCCGGGGCTTTTGATTCATGGCCGATTTGGCGGTCCTTTCCCGAACCGTAAGTCTAAGCCGGGGTACCGAAGAGCACCCTGGCACCCACCATGTGCCGCTCACTAAGTAAGTGTGGGCAGGTGGGGCCTTTCGCCCAGCAGGGCTTGTGATTGGCTGGGCAGATGAAAAGGCATCCTGTTCAACAGAGCTTCTGCCTGAGTGTTGAGAAGTTACTATTAGTTTTATAGGTATCTTTCACTCCCTGACAGTTTGTAGTTGGCTCTGCTCCGGGTGGCGAACATGTTGTGGTTGGTTCCACCTGCTATGGCGGCCATTCTGTTGCTGTGCCCACCATGTGTTGGAATTCCAAAGGTGCCCCCCCCCCCACAGGTTTAAAAAGGCTGTGGGATCCCTGCCGGATGAGACCAAAGAACGGCCCTGCCGGATGAAACCACAGCCCCATCGATTCCAGCATCCTGTTCACACAGTGGCCTCCGGGAAGAACGTAAGAGAAGCCAGGTTGGATCAGGCCAGCAGCACATCTAGTCCAACCCTCTGTGCCACACACTGGGCCCAAGCCCAGGTGCCATCAGGAGGTCCACCAGTGGGGCCAGAACTCCAGAAGCCCTCCCACAGTTGCCCCCCCCCAAGCACCAAGAATACAGAGCATCACCGCCCCAGAAAAGTGTTCCACCTATATCTTGTGGCTAATAGCCACTCACGGACCTCTGCTCCATAGGTTTCTCCAATCCCCTCTTTGGTGGTGTTTTTTTTTGGTTTTGTGTTTGTGTGTCTGCACCAATGTTCCCTCTAAGCTGAGTCAGTGTGAGCTAGCTCACAATTTTTAGCCTCCGGCTCACACATTTTTGTCTTAGCTCAGACTCGAGGGCAAACTGATTTTTGCAGTAGCTCACAACTTTAATGCCAATAGCTCAAAAAGAATATTTGCTCACAAGATCCCACAGCTTAGAGGGAACATTGGTCTGCACCTGGAAGCCATGGCGACCTCTGGTGACTGACCCCTACTGGGGGCCTGGAGGATATTCAGAGAGGTGGCTGAGTAAAG
>NW_015166650.1:12922-19478 GCF_001447785.1 Gekko japonicus | reverse complement strand
CCTGCCGGCCTCATGGGGCTCGGCAGTGGAGCTGCAAGGCTGGCAGCGGTGGCCGGGACCGTTGGGGGCAGGGTGTGTGGCCTTATGACACACTTCTGGTGATGTCAGGGTGTGTGGCCTTATGACACACTTCCGGTGAGGTCAGGGTGTGTGGCATATGCTAATGAGTTATGCTAATGAGTTCCCCTAGCTCTTTTTCTACGAAACGACCCCTGGTTGTAGGCAATGTTCTCTCTAAGCTGTGGAGCCTTGTGAGCAAAAAATCTACTTTGTGAGCTTTCGACGTTAAAGCTGTGAGCGAGCGATTTGGCTCCTGCATGAATTAGCTTGCTCTGGGGCCATGCTTCCTGAGCGAAGACACACAATGTGTGAGCCGGAGGCTATTAAACTGTGAGCTAGCTCACACCAACTCAGCTTAGAGGGAACACTGGGTTGTCGGGCTGTCTTTCGGCTGTGCTCCTGCAGAGTGCAGGGGGTTGGACCAGATGACCCGCGAGGTCCCTTCCGACTCGTAACTTTCTATGATTCTGTGCTTCGCTTCCGAGATCGGGCTGGCCTGGGCTCTCCAGTCCCCCTCTCGAAGCGGTCTAGGCTTGCGGCCGCCGTTGCCGCTTCCTGTGGCAGCAAAGCCCACAAGGAGAACGGCTGCAACAGCATCATCCTGCCTCTGTGCTCTCCAGAAACTGATCTGAAGAGGCCTTTCCCCTGCCTCCGGGTCCCGGAGGGAGCGGATCTGCTCCGGGCCCGGCACAAAACGACCTCCGTACCTGATCGTGGAGAGGAGGGCCTGATGCTGGCTCAGAACGTGGGCGAGGAAAGCCTTCTCGAACTTGGTGATCTTGCTGGGCTCCAGCTTGTCCAGGTAACCCCGCACTCCGGCATAGATGACGGCGACCTGTTCTTCGATGGCCATGGGAACTGGGGAGAGAGGGAGCCTTAAGTGAAGCGACCCGGGCACCGCGAGGGGTGGCGGAGCCGTGACTGAGCTGAAGCGTCACTCCACACGAGAAGTCGGCCAAAAGCTTCTGAGGAAACTGGAAGGTGGTCTCTCGTCTCCGCCTCTTGCTCCAACCCGGGAGCCGCCTGCGGAGGCCGCACAACCGTCACCCCGCCCTCCCCCATATCCCACAGGCCCAGGCGATGGCAAGTCAAGTGCCTCTCAGCGCTGCGTCCTCCAACAACTGGAAAGGAGAAAGGAAGGGCCTAACTACCCTGTTTCCCCGAAAGTAAGACCTACCCCCAAAATAAGCCCTAGCAGGATTTCTATGCATTTGCGGTATACGCCCTAGTGTGTCTTCTTGAGAAAAAATAAATATAAGACAGTGTCTTATTTTTGGGGAAACACGGTACATGTCACTGGTTCCCCCAGGCCCCCCCCTCCCGGTGTAATGAGAGCCGCACATAGAGAAAATAATTAATTCACTAAATTTGATTTATAGCAAACCCTGCCCCCCTGCAAGCAGGGCTCAGGGAGAACTACATTTTCGATAATGCAATTTAGTAGCGGTGGCTCAAGTGGTTAAGACGCTGAACTGCAGGCTGTGGAAGGTCGGTAGTTCAGCAGTTCGAGACCCGAGTTGCCGCATGACGGAGTGAGCTCCCGTCTCTAGTTCCAGCTCCTGCCAACCTAGCAGTTCGAAAGCAAGAAATTGCAAGTAGATAAATAGGTGCCACTTCGGTGGGAAGGTAACAGCGTTCCATGCGCCTTGGTGTTTAATCATGCCGGCCACATGACCACGGAAACATCTCCAGACAGCGCTGGCTCTTCGGCTTTGAAACGGAGATGAGCACCGCAACCCTAGAGTCGGACTCGACTGGCTTTCGAGCAAGGGGAACCTTTACCTTTACCAGCTGTCACCCATCACTTGTGGGTATGAAGAGCTCAACGTCCCTCTGAGGTAAGGCGGCCAAATCCCTTACCGTACTGCCCTTGCTTGAGGAGCTCAGTCAGACGCACACCGCGGTTGAGCAGCTGCTGAGTGGCCGCGTCCAGGTCGGAGCCGAACTGCGCGAAAGCGGCCACTTCGCGGTACTGAGCCAGTTCCAGCTTCATGGTTCCAGCCACCTGCAGAAGGACAGATGAGAAGAAGAGATCGGATTTATACCCCGCCCTTCACTCGGAGAGTCTCAGAGCGGTTTACAATCCCTTCCCCTTCCCCTCCTCACAACAGACACCCTGTGAGGTAGGCGGGGCTGAGAGAGCTCTTTCGAGGACTGCCCTTGAGAGAACAGCTCTGAGAGAACTTGCGACTGACCCAAGGTCATCCCAGCCGCTGCATGTGGAGGAGGAGTGGGGAATCAAACCCGATTCTCCCAGATTAGAGTCTGCGCTCCTCATCACTACACCAAACTGGCTCAGCTAGGGCACAGGACTTACGTCCCAGCTTCTAGTCAAGCAAACCTGAATAGTACGTGTGGCCCAGTTGGACGGCACAGGAAGCCGGCCTTATAGAGAGACCATTAGCCTATCAAGGTCAGTATTGCCTACTCTGACTGGCAGCGGCTTTCACATCACACCCTCTTAGCCTGACCTCCCGCCCAGGGTGGCTGTCGTGAGGATAAGAAGAGACGAGGGGAGAACAGCATGAGCTACTCTGGCTCCCAGTGGGGGGGAAAGCAGGATGTAAATATCTAAAACAGGGGTGTCAAACATGCGGCCTGGGGGCTGGATCAGGCCCCCGGAGGGCTTCTATCAGGCCCACAGTGGAACTGGCCGTCTTCTGGTGCTTCTTCCAGTTCTGCTGCTGCGCCATCGTAGGTTTGCAGCTTACAGATACACACCTGAACAGCACACTCAAGATTGCAACAGCACAGACATTCTGATGCAATAATTCAGAGCAAGAGGTGTCAGTTATCAGGCATGGTTAAATAAACAAAATATTGCAAGAGTGCTGATGTTTTAAGCATGTTTTTATTTTAAGTTAAAAAAAAACCCTTTGTGTTTGTGTCCTTTATAAAGTTTATATCTCCGCTACCTGGCGTCACATTTTATGACACACCTGGCCCGGCCCAGCAAGGTGTCATTTATGTCAGATCTGGCCCTCATAAAAAATGAGTTCAACACCCCTAATCTAAAATTTAATACATTAGAAAGAAGGGCATTCCGAGTGCTGCTTCCCCTCCGCCGAACTCAGGGAATGGATGTTGCAGGGTTGAAGGCTTCAGGTTGCTTCAGTTCAGAGAATATGTTTAAGTTCATCTCGACAGAAAGTTCCAATGCAAACTCCTTTGCACTTGCTAACCTGTTAGAGCTTAAATATAACCACCACAGATGTACTCTATTGCCATAATTTTACACACTAATTTGGGGGTTCCCAACATGGTGCCCACCAAGCATTTTTAGAAAGCGGGCCGAACCGGGTGGGGCTTTTCGCCAGCAAGGTTTCCGACTGGCCACTGCAGATTTGAAGAAGAGAGTGGAGTCTCAGAGCGCCTTACAATCTCCTTCCATTCCCCTCCCCACAACAGACACCCTCTGAGGTAGGTGGGGCTGAGAGAGCGCTAAGAAAACTGCCCTTGAGAGAACAGCTCTGACAGAACTTGTGACTGACCCAAGGTCACACCAGCAGCTGCACGTGGAGGAGTGGAGAGCCGAACCCGGTTCTCTCAGATTAGAGTCTGCCGCTGTTAACCACTACACCAAACTGGCTCTCCCGTTGACTGGTTATGCAGATTTTTAAAAAACATGGCCTAGACGGCAGCTGCTACCAGAGCACAAGGATCTTCACTGTGTGACTGAAAGCAAGCTGCAGCGGCCATTTTCTGGCTGGCTCCGCCCCCTGTGGCCGCCATTTTGTGCCTGTGCTCAGCACGCTATGTCAGAATTCCAGCGGTGAATGCAGGCTGGGAAAGGCTGGGGACCAGTGTTCCCTCTAAGCTGAGTAGCTCACAGCTTTTTAGCCTCTGGCCCACACATTTTTGTCTTAGCTCAGGAAGGGATGGCTCCAGAGCAAACTAATTGATGCAGGAGCCAAATGGCTCGCTCACAAAGTAGAATTTTTGCTCACAGGACTCCATGGCTTAGAGGGAGCATTGCTGGGGACCCCCTGTGCTAACGGAACAAAAAGAGGATGCTATAGTATTTTTAAAGAGAGAGATATTGCAACTAGAGATGTGAAGGCCCGGAAAAAACCCAGAAAAATTCGGGAAAAAACAGTTTCCCCCCCCGTCTTTTTTCCTAAGTCTTTTTGTTTTTTTCTGGAAAATTGGAAAAATTGAAAAAAGAAAAGGAAAAAAATTGATTATGGAATGTTTTATTTTAACATGATGAATAAAATATTTTAAGACCAGGTGTTCAAATATTTTCCAAATCATTTCTAATATATATATATATGATGCAAGAACAAGATGAATTTCTTCCTTTAGGAGGTGCGATTGTCAGAAGAAAATTAAAAAGTTTCAGTTTTGTTTTTGCATGTGGGTGGGTATTCTGTTTGAAATAATTGTTTGGATACACTATATTTTTAATATGCTAGTTGTGATAATTTCATGCCAAGTAAAAATGTCCATAGTCATATTTTATGTTCCTAAAGTAACAGAATGACTTTCAAACTAGAAAAGACAAAAGAAATGCTAATGTAGCATTTTTTTCAATTTTTCTGAAAATTTCTGTTTTTCCCCCCCCAAAAAAGGGGGAAAAACGGGTTTTTTTCCCGAGCTCCAAAATTTCTGGAAATTTTACATCTCTAATTGCAACTACGGCCTACCTGCTTCATGGCCCTCGTCTGGGCAGCAGAACCGACACGCGATACGGACAGGCCGACGTTGATGGCTGGGCGGATACCTTTGTAGAACAGTTCAGTTTCCAAGAAGATCTGGAGGAGACAGAAGAACATTCCGATACCTCAGTTAACCTGATACCACCTCAGTATCGCAAGAAGCGCAGCTGGAACCAACAAGGCCTTTTTATACTATACAAACCCACACCTTAGGTACTTCCTCACAAAAACGGTGCTGCATCAAACTTCCGTTTTGCTGGCTCCCGTCACCCTCCCCCTTGGCTCCAGTACCAGCTCACCTCGACCCTTCATGTCCATGTGAAGTTCACATGGTGCCATTTCAGACTATGGTCAGGTATGAAAACAATATATACAGACGTGTGCTAGATGCCCACAGAACAATATAACAACAAATGAGACTATATTAAAGTCATAACATATTTAGTGCCTGGTAATAAAGACAATCAACTCATTCCATCAAAGAAAAAATACAAAGGTCGATAGAAATTCACACAGCGGTCTGCTCAAGTCTCTCACAATCTATATCCCTCAAGCAGTCTTGGGTCCATAATCAAATTCACAAAAGCGGTCTGCTCAAAGTTCAGTAAGTCTGTGTTTCTCTTTCAGTCGACACTTTTTCCGGATATGTAAGTGTTTCAGACCTCTGGTCTTTCCTGAGGAACCAATCCTATATAGGAATCTTACGTTCATTCTTACATTCAAGTAGACATTTTTGTTGATTTAAAAAGGGAAAGGTTTCCCTTGCTCGAAAGCCAGTCGAATCCGACTCTAGGGTTGTGGTGCTCATCTCCGTTTCCAAGCCGAAGAGCCAGTGTTGTCCGAAGATGTTTCCGTGGTAATGTGGCCGGCATGACTAGATGCTGAGGCGCATGGAACGCTGTTACCTTTCCACAGAAGCGGTACCTATTTACCTACTTGCAATTTCTTGCTTTAGAACTGCTAGGTTGGCAGGAGCCACAGATGGGAGCTCACTCCATCACGCGGCACTCGGGGCTCGAACTGCTGAACTACCGACCGTCCGGTCTGCAGTTCAGTGCCTTAACCACTTGAGCCACCACAGCTTTTCTTTTCATCACTTTTCTGTTAATCTATCTGGGCAAGGTCTCCTCCCTTATTTCCGAACGTGTCGATACTGCTGCCAAAGTACAATGCACCTTTGTATTTTTTCTATGATGGAATGAGTTGCTTGTCTTTATTAACAGACACTAAATATGTTATGGCTTTAATATAGTCTCATTTGATGTTATATTGTTCTGTGGGCGTCTAGCACACGTCTGTATCAGTGTTCCCTCTAAGCTGAGTTAGTGTGAGCTAGCTCACAGTTTTTGAGCCTCTGGCTCACACATTTTTGTCTTCGCTCAGGAAGGGTGGGGCTCCAATATATTTGTAATTTCAGACACAAATGCTTCTGTGCCATTTAGGAAATGGGGCCGAAGCGTTTTACCTGTCAACCGCTTCCAAGTAGTCTCTAGTTTCCTCTCCCGGTTCCGATGCGCTTTTTCTCGCTATTTTTCGCCCATGCGGGCGATCTCTGGCTTTTTTGGGGGGAACGTTAGCTTTATAGTGTTATAGTGCTATAATGGAACAGCATTATATCAACCCCATTGGAATGCCTAGAGTTTTTTGTTATAGTGCTATAAAGCAAACGTTAAAAAAAAAAGCCGAAGATCACCCACACGGCGAAAATGTGCAGGGAAAAAGCGGCGCAGTCTGAAATGGCAAACGGCTTCAGATCCAGCTCTTTACCGGAAGGGGAAAGCCATGTGTGAAATGGCAGCCCTATACCGGTTTCCTCCACGACGGATCAAAACAGGATT
>NW_015166650.1:10723-12828 GCF_001447785.1 Gekko japonicus | reverse complement strand
GTTCATTTCAGACTGTTGACACCAAGGAGGATGAGAAGCGGCGGAAGAGGGCGTGGAACTGGGGTCTAGCAAGCCTGAATGCATCGTTGACCTATTTTTATTTATTGAAACACTTAGATCCCGCCTTCCCTCGTCGTTCAGGGCAGCTTACGATAAAAGTTAAAATATTTCCAATTAAAAACAACACATAACAAGCTCCACATCTCCCCTTAACGGATGCCTGGCGTTCAATCCCCACCAAAAGCCCTGGCAAAGAGGCAGGCCTGGGCGGGAGCCTCCTGAAGGTCTCCAAGGAGGCGGCCCCTCTCGCCTCTTCAGGGAGCCCCTTCCGCAGAGCTGGAGCCACAATGGAAAAGCCCTGGCTCTGCTTGATCCCAGGCAGGACACCCTCAGAGGTGGAATCGGAGAATTGGAAGGGGCTACAGAGGCCACCTAGTCCAATACCCTGGTCAACAATGCAGGATGAAGAAGAGTTGGTTTTTATACCGCACACTTCCCTTCCTTCAGGAGTCTCAAAACCGCTGACAATCACCTTCCCTTCCTCTCCACACAACAGGCACCTTGTGAGGCAGGTGGGGCTGAAAGAGTTCTGAAAGAACTGAGACTGGCCCAAGGTCCCCCAGCAGGCCTCATGTGTCTCAAAAGCGGTTTACCATTGCCTTCCTCTCCCCACAACAGGCATCTTGTGAGGCAGGTGGGGCTGAGAGAGTTCTCAGAGAACCATGACTGCCCGAATGTCACCCAGCAGGCTTCACGAGGAAGAGTGGGGGGAATCAAACTCGGCTCTCTAGATTAGAGTCCGCCACTCTTAACCCCTACACCAGAATGGCTCTCTTTGTCAAAAGTGTATTGGCAAAACCAAGGACTGTTGTTACTATAACATTCCAACTGGTAGCCTCGATGTTTTGGGTAACACCACAATTCAAACAGGACACTTGGCAACTGTTTCTGGTGCTCTGCTCTTCTGGGACACAAACCAGAACACGCCTCTAGCACACCACCTCCCTGCCTCACTCATACAGACGCCTGTCTTCCCATCCACACACGGTCACAGTGTTGCTGGATTCTACCTGCCCATCAGTGATCGAAATGACGTTCGTCGGAATGTAGGCCGACACGTCGCCGGCTTGAGTCTCGATGACGGGGAGGGCAGTCAGAGAACCGCCACCGAAGGAGTCGTTCATTTTGGCCGCGCGCTCCAGGAGACGGGAGTGGAGATAGAACACATCACCGGGGTAGGCCTCTCGGCCGGGGGGTCGACGCAGCAGCAAGGACATCTGGCGGTAGGCCACGGCCTGAGGAGGCGAAAGAAACCGTCAGTTAACGGTGGCCCCGCTGAGCCCAAAGAGATATTCTCGAGAGGGGGAGTTTGGGTTAAATCAGGGGTGCCCAAACTCGCTTAACGTAAGAGCCACATAGAATAAGCGTCAGATGTTTGAGAGCCTCAAGATATGAATATCACACATGTTTTTAATGGGAAAATACGCAAATTTGCTTTTTATTAACATTAAATGAGACTGCCAAGAATAAAAACAAAAGGGGTAAAAACAGATACTGATAAAGATATTTATTTGTCCAATGATATTTGCTTGTTTGATAACAATATTTATTTGTCTGAGAGAAAGAGAGAGAGAGCTGGAAAGAAAGAGAAAGAGAAACAAATAGGTGGGGGAAGGAGGGAGGGGGTAAAAGAGAAACCAAGAGAAAGGAAGGTAGAAAGAAAGCAAATAGATGGGGGAGGGAAGGGGAGGAAGGAAGAGAGAAAGAAACAAAGAAAGCAAACAGATGGGGGAGCGGGAAGAAGGACAAAGAAGGAAGAGAGAAAGAGAAAGGTGGAAAGAAATGAAAGAGAGAAACAGAAACAAAGAAAGCAAATAGTTTGTGGGAGGGAGGGTGAAAGCAAGGAAGAGAGACAGAAAGACAGACAGAAAGAAAGAAAGGGAAGGAGGAAGGAAGGAAAGCAAATAGATGGGGGAGGGAGAAAAGGGAAAAGAGAGAGAGAAAGAGAGAGGGGTAAAAGAAAGCAAATAAATAAGGAGGGAGGGAGGGAGGGAGGAAGAGGTGGAAAGAAAGCAACTTCAACTTAAAATGCATCCTCCAAGCCT
>NW_015166650.1:9000-9713 GCF_001447785.1 Gekko japonicus | reverse complement strand
TTTCAAGAGCAGCTCTTATCAGAACTATGGCTTGCCCAAGGTCATCCAGCAGCTGCAAGTGGAGGAGTGGGGAATCAAACTCGGTTCTCCCAGATTAGAGTCCGTGCACTTAACCACCACACCAAACTGGCTTCCAGGAAAAGCTTCCTGAAACCTCCTCACCATTACAACGTATATCCCACTTAATGATGCCCAACTGTATGAGCTCATCAGTCTTTGGGCACAGCTGCGAAATGGCAGCCACACAATACCCGCTGCTGCAGCCCCTCTGCAGTCCCACCGTGAAGATCCTTGTGCTGTGGTTGCAGCGGCTTGCCAAAGCAACATGTCTAAAAACCTGCACGGTTTATGAAGTCTCCAATGGCCAATCAAAAGCCTTGCTGGGCAAAAGACCCACCTGGCCCCGCCTACTAAAACACTTGGCAGGCACCAGAAAACACGTGTTTTCTGGCACGTGTGGCCGGGGCCTTTGTTGGGCTTTTTGCTCCTAGGAATATGGGCCACCACTCTGATCAGTTTCAACTTAAATACAGACTGGGTGTGTTTAAAAAATAGCAGCATTTTTGTGGTGGAAAAGAAGAAGAGGAGATTGAATTTATACCCCGCCCTTCACTACCCAAAGGAGTCTCAGAGCGGCTTACAAACTCCTTCCCCTCCCCACAACAGACACCCTGGGAGGTAGGTGGGGCTGAGAGAGCTCTAACAGAAACTGC
>NW_015166650.1:2811-8389 GCF_001447785.1 Gekko japonicus | reverse complement strand
TGCATTATGGGATGTTGTTGCTGTTGTTCAGTCGCACAGTCGAGTCCGACTCTTCTCAACCCCATGGACAAGATCACGCCAGGCCCTCCTGTCTTCCACCGTCCTCTGAAGTTTGCTCAATTTTATGTTCGTTGCATCTATGACACTGTCTAACCATCTCATCCTTTGCCGTCCCCGTCTTCTTTGACCTTCAATCTTTCAAATTATGGGAGGTAGTCACAGTCAAACAGGGAGCAGTAATGCCTGAACACAGGTAATGCTCTATGTCAGGGGTCATAAGAACCTAAGAACAGAGAAGCCAATGTCTGATCAGGCCAATGGCCCATCCAGTCCAACACTCTGTCACACAGTGGCCAAAAATACCAGGTGCCATCAGGAGGTCCAGCAGTGGGGCCAGGACACTAGAAGCCCTCCCACTGTTGCCCCCCCCAACACCAAGAATACAGAGCATCCCTTGCCCCAGACCGAGAGTTCCTATCTATACCTTGTGGCTAATAGCCACTGAGGGACCTCTGCTCCATATGTTTATCCAATTCCCTCTTGAAGTTGTCCATGCTTGTAGCCGCCACCACCTCCTGTGGCAGTGTGGTGCCCATCAAGTGTTTTTAGACATTGAAATTTGAGACATGGGAAGAACAAGTGAAAGAATCTATGATAAAAGTTTGTTTTTATATATGACAACAGCAGCAAGGTTACTATATGCACAAAAGTTGAATATTCCCTACAATAGAGGAATGGTTGGCGAAGGTATTGGAACTTGCTGCGATGGCCAAGCTTACTTCACTGGTTAGAGAAAAGACAGTAAGTTTGTTTACTACTGACTGAAAACTCCTTAGACTTTTTGCATTAAATAGATAATAATGACAATTTGTGGGTTTTAAAGATAAAGAACCTAGATAATAGAAAAAAGAGTTTTTCTTCTTTGTAAACACAGACTAAGAAAATTTTGCAATCACGCATATATTTGTTGCAGAGAAGCCTCCTGTTCTTTTAATTTATATGGCCTTTCTCTTATTTTCTCTGGGGGGTTTTTTGTTTCATCTTCTCTGTTTTGTTACCTGCAATTTTTTCTCCTAATAAAATTTTACATGGTCAAGACCAGTGTTCCCTCTAAGCTGAGTTAGCATGAGCTAGCTCAAGAGTTTTTTAGCCTCTGGCTCAGGAAGGATGGCTCCAGAGCAAATGAATGTATGCAGTAGCCAAATTATTCTTTCACAGCTTTAATGCCAGTAGCTCACAAGACTCCACAGCTTAGAGGGAACATTGGTCAAGACCAATGCTCCCTCTAAGCTGTGGAGACTTGTGAGCAAAAATTCTGCTTTGTGAGCTACTGGCATTAAAGTTGTGAGCAAGTGATTTGGCTACTGCATAAATTAGTTTGCTCTGGAGCCCTCCTTCCTGAGCTAAGACAAAAATGTGTGAACTAGAGGCTAAAGAACTGTGAGCTGACTCACACTAACTCAGCTTAGAGGGAACACTGGTCAAGACTTTACAGTTGGATTGAAGAATACATTAAATGAAATGTGAACACAACTGAAATAGAGGACAATGAGAACATCTCTATTAAACTGTGCAAGAGGCATATTTAACATTATAAGATGTAGAAACATACTTTTACTGAGAGATGTATGCACAACTTAATAGTTAACTCAAAGAGTCGGAGATTCTCCCATTGAATGTTTGTATGTACTATTGTTTGTTTCCCTTGTTTGTCTCTGTCTGTTCGTTATAAAATAAAAAATATTTACCGGAATGTTTTTTTTAAATTGTATTTAAAAAAAGGAAGTGGCAGAGGCAATGTTGGCCTTTTTCTCGGCAAGGCTTCTGACTGACTGAGCACTGGAGATCTGATTGGCTCTACGGAGTTGTCGTGGCTCCCAACACAGTACAAGGATCTTTGCTGTGTGACTGAAGGTAAGCTGTGGCAGCCATTTTGTGGCTGGCTCCTCCACCCTCCGGCAGCCATTTTGTGGCTATGCCCGCCGCTCAGTGTCAGAAATCCGAAGTTGTCCACGGGCTCAAAAAGGCTGTTCTACATGAATCTCAGATCCACAACACCCCCCCAACCCGACCAAACGATGTTCTTTGAAAACAAGATTAGAAAAATAAATGCTCTTTCCCCCTCTCAGTCCCCCTGGATATTCTTGCACTAGAAATCCTATTTATACCCCGCCCTTCACTCAGAGCAGCTTACAAACTCCTTTCCCTTCCCCTCCCCACAAAAGACACCCTGTGAGGTAGGCGGGGCTGAGAGAGCTCTTTCGAGGACTGCTCTTTTTCAAGAACAGCTTTGACAGAACTATGGCTTCCCCAAGGTCATCCAGCAGCTGCAAGTGGAGGATTCGGGAATCAAACCCGGTTCTCCCAGATTAGAGTCCGCGCACTTAACCACCACCAGTGTTCCCTCTAAAGCTGAGTTAGTGTGAGTTAGCTCACAGTTTTTTAGCCTCCAGCTCACACATTTTTGGCTTAGCTCAGGAAGGAGGGCTCCAGAGCAAACTAATTTAGGCAGCAGCCAAATCGCTCGCTCACAAATTTAATGCCAGTAGCTCACAACGTAGAATTTCTGCTCACCAGACTCCACAGCTTAGAGGGAACATTGACTACCACACCAAACAGTTTTGGTGGCTGACGGACGTTTCTTACCCGGTCTGCCTGTCTCCAATGATCAACTCACGCTGGCCACGGCCAATGGGTACCAAACTGTCAACGGCCTTGATGCCGGTCTGCATGGGCTCACGCACAGAGATCCGTGGAATGATCCCAGGGGCCTTCAGGCCAACCCTCCTCCGTATCTTGGAAGCGATGGGACCCTTCAAAGGCAAGGCAACGTTGTCACTTTTCTTAAAGTTCAAAATTCAGTCAGCACGAACAGCTACATGCAGCCCCAGAAGACCCAACTGCCACGCTACCTTTCCATCAATGGCGTTACCCAGGGCGTCTACGACACGACCCAAGAGCTCTTCACCCACTGGGACATCCACAATGGCTCCCGTCCTCTTCACAATGTCCCCTTCCTTAATCAGTCTGTCGTTACCAAACACGACAACACCAACGTTGTCAGGTTCCAAGTTCAGGGACATACCCTAGGGGGAAAAACAAAGTGACTGCGCATTTAAGCAAGAATAAAGGTAGTAGAGTACGACATTCTAACTGAGTGCTGCTACTAGGGCTGATACACACAGAGAAGTACAATTTCAGCAAATTTTGAAGCTGTAAGCGGGGGACGGGACGGGACATTTTCCTCCTTCTGGGGGAGGAAACGGAATCGGGGGGAGGGGGAATTAAACTGGACTCAATGCACACTTCTGATCATAGCTCCCTACTTCTTTCATTGATTTAACACAGAATCACCATTTCTAATTTAACTGGCGTATAAAATTGTACGATTTGGCACGTTTATGGATTTAAAGTATATGTTTTTTCCCCATGAGAAAAACTACAAGTGTACCCAAGGAAGAGTTGCAAGCTGTGGCGCCCCACGCTAACAGAGCACATCGTTCTTTAATGCTTGCCATCTGAGAGGGGGGGAGGGAGAAGGCGAAGACCGAAAACAAATCTGATCGTAAACCCAAGTGTATTGTCTGGAAAGAAACTTATAAGAAGAGGAAAAGAGATTGGATTTATACCCCGCCCTTCACTCAGAGCAGCTTACAAACTCCTTTCCCTTCCCCTCCCCACAAAAGACACCCTGTGAGGTAGGCGGGGCTGAGAGAGCTCTTTCGAGGACTGCTCTTTTTCAAGAACAGCTTTGACAGAACTATGGCTTCCCCAAGGTCATCCAGCAGCTGCAAGTGGAGGATTCGGGAATCAAACCCGGTTCTCCCAGATTAGAGTCCATGCACTTAACCACTACACCAAAGGAGGAGGAGGAGGAGATTGGATTTATACCCCGCCCTTCACTACCCAAAGGAGTCTCAGAGTGGCTTACAAACTCCTTTCCCTTCCCCTCCCCACAACAGACACCCTGTGAGGTAGGCGGGGCTGAGCGAGCTCTGACAGAAACTGCTCTTTTTCAAGCACAGCTCTGACAGGACTATGGCTTGCCCAAGGTCATCCAGCCAGGTGCAAGTGGAGAAGTGGGGAATCAAACCCGGTTCTTCCAGATTAGAGTCTGCGCATTTAACCACTACACCAAACTGGTTCTATATAAAAATCTCTCCGATAATGCATTATTTAATATACTATAACATATTCAGCGTTGCCAAGCTTATTTAGGGGCAATTTTTTAAAGAAATCTTGAAAATATTACATATGCCTACGGCAAGATTTTTCAGCACTCCCCAAAGGGAGGAAGCTGTGGCTCACTGGCAGAGCCTCTGCTTGGCAGGCAGAAGGTCCCAGGTTCAATCCCTGGCATCTCTAGTTAAAAGGACCAGACTGGAGGTGATGTGAAAGACCCTAGCCTGGAGAGCCGCTGCCAGTCTGAGTAGACAATACTGACTTTGATGGACCGAGGGTCTGATTCAGTAGAAGGCAGCTTCAATGTGCTTCACAATTCTCCCATTAAAAAAATGTTTAGTTCAAAAAAGGGGGGGGGGGAAGCACACGATTGCTCTCTTGAAGTATTTGAAAGGCTGCCGCTTACAGGAGGGCAGGGAGGTGTTAGTCTTGGCAGCAGAAGACTGGACTTGCAATAATGGGCTTAAATTACAGGCGGAAAGGTCCTGGCTGGATATTAGGATTATTATTTTTTTTTTTAACTGTAAGAGTAGTTCAGAAGTGGAATCGGCTGCCTAGGGAGGTGTTCGTCTTGGCAGCAGAAGGCAGGACTCGCAATAATGGGCTTAAATTACAGGCAGAAAGGTCCTGGCTGGATATTAGGGTTCTTTTTTTTAAATTTTAAACTGTAAGAGTAGTTCAGCGGTGGAATCGGCTGCCTAGGGAAGTGGTGAGCTCCCCCTGGCAGTTTTCGAGCAACGGCTGGACAAACACTTGCCAGGGATGTTTAGGCTGATCCTGCATTGGCCAAGAGGGCTGGACAAGATGGTTTGTATGGCCCCTCCCACCAAGCGGAGTCCCTCCCCACCACTGATCTTACACCCAATCTTCCGTGATTTTCACCCCAAGCCTTTCACCCTTTGTACTTAGGACATGCGCAATCTAACAGGCAAGGGAAAATCTTGAACCTAAGAACAACTATTGCATTTACTACAAAAATGGCTGCAAAGAGGAGAGGACTTGCCTTCAGCCCAGAAGAAAACTCAACCATTTTCTAATTTAACTGGCGTATAAAATTGTACTAGTTGGCATGTCTATGGATTTAAAGTATACGTTTTTCGCCCATGAGAAAAACTACACGTGCACCCAAGGAAGAGTTGCAAGCTGTGGCACCCCACGCTAACAGAGCACATCATTCTTTAATGCTTGCCATCTGAGAGGGTGGGAGGGAGAAGGCGAAGACCGAAAACAAATCTGATCGTAAACCCAAGTGTATTGTCTGGAAAGAAACTTATAAGAAGAGGAAAAGAGATTGGATTTATACCCCGCCCTTCACTCAGAGCAGCTTACAAACTCCTTTCCCTTCCCCTCCCCACAAAAGACACCCTGTGAGGTAGGCGGGGCTGAGAGAGCTCTT
>NW_015166650.1:0-2761 GCF_001447785.1 Gekko japonicus | reverse complement strand
TCCGCATTATGAAGGGTGTAATGCAGGCACATGTGTAAGGTTTTTTGTATATTACGGGGTGGGGGTGGGGGTGCAATGCACAGATAGAAGAAGAAGAAGAAGAGATTGGATTTATACCCTGCCCTTCACTACCCAAAGGTGTCTCAGAGCGGCTTACAAACTCCTTTCCCTTCCCCTCCCCACAACAGACACCCTGTGAGGTAGGTGGGGCTGAAAGAGCTCTTGACAGAAACTGCTCTTTTTTAAGGACAGCTGTTTTCAGAACCATGGCTTGCCCAAGGTCATCCAGCCAGGTGCAAGTGGAGGACTGGGGAATCAAACCCGGTTCTCCCAGATTAGAGTCTGCGCACTTAACCACTACACTAAACTGGTTCTATATAAAAATCTCTTATAAAAATCACAGTAAGTGGGATTGCCAGCATGCTTGGATAGTAAACTAGACTTGGATATTAAGCTAGGAAAACACTGAACCCTCCGATAATGCATTATTTAATATGCTATAACATATTCAGAGTTGCCAAGCTTATTTACGGGCAATTTTTTAAAGAAATCTTGAAAATATTACATATGCCTACGGCAAGATTTTTCAGCACTCCCCAAAGGGCGGGGGGCTGTGGCTCACTAGCAGAGCCTCTGCTTGGCAGGCAGAAGGTCCCAGGTTCAATCCCTGGCATCTCTAGTTAAAAGGAGCAGACTGGAGGTGATGTGAAAGACCCTAGCCTGAGACCCTGGAGAGCCGCTGCCAGTCTGAGTAGACAATACTGACTTTGATGGACCGAGGGTCTGATTCAGTAGAAGGCAGCTTCAATGTGCTTCACAGTTCTCCCATTAAAAAAAATGTTTAGTTCAAAAAAGGGGGGGGGGAAGCACACGATTGCTCTCTTGAAGTATCTGAAAGGCTGCCGCTTACAGGAGGGCAGGGAGGTGTTAGTTGGCAGCAGAAGACAGGACTTGCAATAATGGGCTTAAATTACAGGCGGAAAGGTCCTGGCTGGATATTAGGATTATTATTTTTTTTTTTAACTGTAAGAGTAGTTCAGAAGTGGAATCGGCTGCCTAGGGAGGTGTTCGTCTTGGCAGCAGAAGGCAGGACTCGCAATAATGGGCTTAAATTACAGGCAGAAAGGTCCTGGCTGGATATTAGGGTTCTTTTTTTTAAATTTTAAACTGTAAGAGTAGTTCAGCGGTGGAATCGGCTGCCTAGGGAAGTGGTGAGCTCCCCCTGGCAGTTTTCGAGCAACGGCTGGACAAACACTTGCCAGGGATGTTTAGGCTGATCCTGCATTGGCCAAGAGGGCTGGACAAGATGGTTTGTATGGCCCCTTCCACCAAGCTGAGTCCCTCCCCACCACTGACCTTAAACCCAATCTTCCGTGATTTTCACGCCAAGCCTTTCACCCCCTTTGCATTTAGGACATCCGCAATCTAACAGGCAAGGAAAAATCTTGAACCTAAGAACAGCTACTGTATTTACTACAAAAATGGCTGCAAAGAGGAGAGAACTTGCCTTCAGCCCAGAAGAAAACTCAACCATTTCTTCCGCCTGAACATTCCGCAGGCCGTACACGCGGGCGATACCGTCACCAATGGAGAGAACGCGCCCCGTTTCTTCCAGCTCGGCAGAGGTATCAGCACCAAGAATGCGTTCCTCAAGGATAGATGATACTTCAGCAGTGCCTGGCAAAATTTATGGGAGGATAATGAAGTTTAGTCATTTCTTACATCATGGATCGCGGCTCTGGAGGAGCCTTATTAAGATGCGCACACAACTGTGGGAGAGCCACGAGTAATTCACACCCTACTGACTCTTCCAATTCCACAAGGTCTTTGGAGGGGCAGCGTGTACATTTTCTAAACAAGCAGAAGGCGGGGGGGGGGGGGGTGGGGAAGAAGAAGATGGCGGTGGCTTCCCAGGGAGTAAGGCAGGAGTCCCCAACCTTCCTGAACTTGCCGGCACCTCTGGAGTTCTGACAAAGCATGACGGGCGCAGACACAAAATGGATGCCACTATATAGCTGCTGCAAGAAGCAGAGCCAGTGATAAAGGGCAAAAGGTCAAACTCAAGCATCCCGACGGTGGGAACTAGTAGGGCAAGGATCTGTGGCCATCACCAGCTCAAACTCCTTTACCAGCAAAGCCACGCTGGCATTCATTTGGACTCACCAGTTTTCTGCAGGCCCGCTTTGGAGGCATGGAGGTTCCTTGTCGCAACGAACGATGCGCCCAAAGCATTTCGGGACACCTAGTGCAAAGAAGGACATTTAAGTGTACTGTTTGGGACCACTGCCAGCTACAAAATCATGTTCTTCTAAGAAGAAGAAGAGAAGAAGAGATTGGATGTATACCCCGCCCTTCACTACCCACAGGTGTCTCAGAGCGGCTGACAAACTCCTTTCCCTTCCCCTCCCCACAACAGACACCCTGTGAGGCGGGTGGGGCTGAGAGAGCTCTGGACAGAAACTGCTCTTTTTCAAGGACAGCTCTTATCAGATTGCCCAGGTCCATCCAGCCAGGTGCAAGTGGAGGAGTGGGGAATCAAACCCGGTTCTCCCAGATTAGAGTCTGTGAACTTAACCACTACACCAAACTTGTTCTAACATGGTTTTCCATTAAGAAAGGTACTGTCGATGTCATTTAACAGTGGCAGACTTCACCAACGGCTTTCCCTTATTTCAACAAAGCACTGTCTCCCGCCCAAACGCTACCATCTCCCCACTGGATTATTTAATAGCGGTGTCAGCATTTGACGTTTTTACTTTTC